>NC_025996.2:124259048-124323466 GCF_000442705.2 Elaeis guineensis | reverse complement strand
GCTGCTCGTGTCCAACGACGAAGAATTGTATATATGAGTGATACTGCCCTACCCAGCAAGTTCAACAAGAAATTTAAGGATAATGTGTAAATGTTTAAATATTATATGAGTTATTGGAGCAGTATAATATGGCAATAGTTCCCAATCGTCATGCCCATCATCTTCTACCAATCTCAAAAATTGCAACTTAGTGGTCAATAAGTCTATCTAAAGCCAAGAATAGGAGGATAAGGACTAGCTAAGTGTTATATTCTTTATATGGGTATTTATTTCACGGTTCTCCTATAGACTGTGCTATAACAAAAATTTTTTGCTGGCTGAGACTTGTATTTTTGGGTCTACAGATAGACCATTTTATGACTTATAGTCCCCGATGTGAGATTCTAATCATGAAAATCCAAAAATATCCTTGTAGAGTGCTCTATCCACTTAGACCTCTAAACAACATCAAATTGCTCAATCAAACTTCAATCACGATTAAATTTAGGCCCGCTAATGCATGTCGTATGGTAGCAACTCACTCTCTTCTTCCTCCAATGGCAATGTTGTCCAGATATGGCCCCAACATCGTCCACTGCTCCCTCCCCCCCACCTTCCCTCCAACCCAAATTTTTTCATGCTCCCCTTCCTCTTTCGCTACATCACTGCTTTTCGTTATCACATCACTCTTGCTAACACTAACTCCAACATCTCGTACCTTTCTTCAGCTTCGCTCTATTGTCTCCTCCACCACTACCAGCCTCACTTCCCTCAGCATCTCCCTCATGGTATACAATTAATATATCATGGTAAATAATTATTTTAATCTAGCACACAATTAATTCAATATAATATATAGTTAAGGTATCATGGTGCATAGTTAAATAAATATGGTATACAGTTATTTTAGTCTTGCACACAGTTAATCAAATATGACTTATAATTAAATAAATATGATACATAATTAAATAAATATAGTACATAGTCATTTTATCTAGTACACAGTTAATCCAATATGCATGGTACACAGTTAATGTGTTATACTATATGGTTAAATAAATATGGTACCAAATTATTTTATCTTGGTATGTAGTTAAGATATCATGGTATACAGTTAAATAAATATGTGATATAGTTATTTTAGTTTGGTACATAATTAATCTAGCATGATACATGGGTTATGTATATTGTAGTATATAGTTAAATAAACAGAATACATAGATATTTTATCCTAATATACAGTTAAGGATCATGGTACATAGTTATTTTAGCCTAGTATATAATTAACCCAACATGTTACATAGTTAATTCAATATGGTGTACAATTATTATATTATGGTACATAGTTAAATAAACATGGTATATAATTAATTTAACATGGTATACCATTAAATAAATATGATATGTAGTTACTTTACTTTAGTATATAGTTAATCTATGTTGGGATTAACTATATATGAGGATTAATTGTATATTATGATAAATTAATTGTATATTATGATAACTATAGACTATTCTATATTAACTATACGTCATGTTAGAATAACTATAGACCATGTTAGAATAACTATGTCCTATGATAAATTAACTATGTATCTTACTGGATTAGTTATGTACATTCTAAAATAACTATATACCATATTAGATTAACTACATACCATGCACAAGTATCCATAATTATCACTCAAAATCGGCAAACTTTTCACTAAACTATGCAAAAGTACCCAAAAAGGCTTAAATCTATCTAGTTATAGAGCAAACTTATTACAACAACAAAGCAGTTGATTGTATAAACTATCACAAGATTCCTTCCTAACCCTCCTTTGTCACCACCTGTCCAATCCCATCGAGCACTGAACTAAAAGGATTAAGCATTCTTTAGACTTACACAATCGTGACATGATGACCTACAGTTTTAGCATCTCATCCCCACTCATGAAACACCCCCCCCCCGCACAATCCCAGGCTTCTCCCCCTTTGAATACTTTTGTCTCCTTTCCATTGCCCTTATATTATTATTATTATTATTATTATTATTATAAAGAATGCTAGTAAAAGAGGAGTACCCGTCATGCTCACCTACTTTGCCAACAAAGGTAGCCTCCTCACCCCTCTCAACATCTTCCTTCCCCATCATTACCATACCCTAGAGGTAGTGCAAGCGAGGAGGCTGCCAGGCCCATTAAAATCCTCAGCACCTTCTACAAGGCATGCATGCCAAGGTTAACAAAGGATAGCACATTTATGGAAGGCAATTCAGTCATATAGGGATCAAAAGTTAAACTTATTATGGATCGGGAGTTTTAAAGTTGAGAGATTCTTTATGCACCATGAGTGGTGCAGAACCTCGCACACTACTCATGGTGATTGGTTCCCAATGGGGCTGATGAATTTTTTTTTTCATGTGTCGCATCCCGGCCCATGCATGAACCAATCACCATTGGCTGTGCATACAGTCTACATTGCCTATGGTGCACAAAGAATTTCTATTTAAAATTAAGGCATTATCCAGAATTGGACCAAGCCTTGAAAACCATTTCTTTATGTCATTCTTCAAATAAATTAAGAAGTCTTTTATCTATCTTCCAAAAAAAAAGTTGAAACCGACTAGCCTTTCACAAGTAACAAGCAACCACATGTCATGGTCCGTAGGGTCACAAACAACTTAGGTCGAATAGGGGCATGCTTGACTCAACCAACTCGAGAGGTCATGATTTTTAACCTTGACTGAATCCATTAACTGATCAAGTCAGGTCACATCAAATCTATGGAAAGAATTTTAGACCTAGTGAGTCATCTAGAGGGGCTGGGGTCAAATATGTCCTTGAACCAATCCAAAATATTTGGGCTTGGGTTAGAATCAAATTGAACCAGTTTTTCAACTTAAGTCAAGCATCTAGCTATTCTTTTATAGCTAAAATATGATAATTGATAACTAGATATAAAGTCATTAAAAATTTAAATAAGATTGAAAATAGCCAACTTAAACTTTTATTCAAAACTTTTAGTTTCATCCAAACAACTAATCACTCTTAAGTTTACAAACTATGATTTCAGAATTTAATATGAATATATTGATATATTTGAGGGCACTATAAATAAGAATCTACCAAAATAAACAACAAACTTATGAATGCTTAGATAGGAGATGTAGTTGTTGAGATGATAAAGGGAATTAGTTCAAATGAATATTTATAGAATGAATTAGGAAGATATTTAAGGAGATGGAGAAGGAGATTTATATGATTTAGGTTTCTAGGTTGGGTCATATCGAGTTCAGCCTGACTCAGACTCATTCTTTTTGACCTAAATTAGACTCAGATGATATAGGGGCTAGACCAAGTTGAAAAATACAAGACCTAGATCATTTCTTTATTTATTTTATAACAAAATCCATATAATATCACTTGTCAATTGTTTATCTTTCCTTTTTTTCTTAAGTTAAAAGAGGGGATACATAATAAACATGACACTAGCAAGCCAAGCATTTAGAAAAGCCGGTATTATAGTACCTTATAAAGAATGTTGATTGTTGCAAACCAACAAATAAAAGATATTTACAGGAGTAACTTTTTTTACAAAAGTCTGACCCAACCTGCCTAAATCTAATTTTGGGCTAGACTGAACAAACAATTGTGGCCTAATGGCCTGGGTCTAGCTTTCTCTGCTCAATAACATATAGACTGGACTCTTTCCTCATTTAAAATTGAAAAATCATATAGAACTGGCTTGGCCCAAGTCCAACTTGACTATGAAAACACTAAATATGTTACCAAATGGATATATTATAATACATTACACATTACGTACTTCTATAAATAGTCAAGATATTTTGCTCCTCCAAAAGACCTATTCTCTGATCTGTACCTCTCCATCTAGGGCTATCAAATAAGAAAGCTATTTATAGCCAACTCAAGTTTAGCTTGTTCTGTTAGCTAAGCTTAGCTTGTCCAGGCTCGGCTCGGTTTAACTTAAAAAATGAATATGTAAGTTATTTATATGTTTATATTATTTAATTATTATTGCCTATGTAATTTTTTATTCATTTTAGTATAGATTAACATAGCTTATGTAGAATAAAATGCATGCAATTATAAGATTAAATATTATTGTGATTATTAGCATAAGCTATATAAATGAAAATCTTAAAAGACATTAAGCTCTCTCCAGATCTCTTAAATAAGCTGCTTATGAACAGCTTGCATTTAGCTTGAAATTAAATAAGCTAGCTTAAGCTTGCTCAATTACAAAATGCCAAGTTTGAGCTAGGTCTAGCTCACCTATTTTTGGCTTGTTTACATCGCTATTCTATTCATCTGTTCTTTCTTGACACACTTGAAGCTAGACCCAAATAGCTTCACCCCACCCCCCTCCTTACTCAAGCTGCTCATTAGAGACCATTGTTGCTCTCCAAGGACCCAAACATGTCTGCATGCTTTCCACCACTCTCTCTCTCTAATCACTACTATAACCACCAAAGCCAGCATGCCAAACCCAGAGCCATCTTTCCTCTTCCTCTCTCCCACCCTCCTTCAATCACTTAATCCAACTTAGACTAAATGATCCCAAGTCTAAAAATAGAAAAGAAAAGACTGAGTCTATATACAAAGCAGGACAATATTTATCACTAGTTGAAAACTCTTCTCTGAAACTTTGGATGTGAAACAATAAGTTCTGGTTTCAGCTTGAATTCGATCTAAAACTGACACAAGTTAACTAAATTAAGGGGACAAACGTAATGTACATGTAGGTTCTTTGATCTTTGTTTTTTTTTCTTTTTTCATTTGTTCTATTCTTTAGATCTTAGGAAAATTTTCTTTAGTCCAAACTTGAATAGAGTTTTGATAAATATAGAAAAGCCTACTCTAGAACTTTAAAAAAATAGTTATCACTGAAACCTTGTAAAAAAGACAAATAACTAAATGTTTTGCATAAAACCAATCCCTAAGAAAAGATGAGATAATTGCGGCATTACCTAAAAAGCACTAAGGAATACAAAATTTTGGATGATTATGATAACTTCTTCTGTCTAAATTGAAAATACCTTTTTCCTTCTGAAATTTGATTCATCAACAGCATACCCTTAGTCAAGCACAAAACATTTGTGGACATTTAGAAATAGAATAGACTATTGCTCATCTAATAAAAGAGAATGAGAATTCCATCTGACATCTAAAATGCACCTTGAGGAATGATTAAGGACTAGGAGAGCACTGAAATACAAGAATACCTTTCATGTATTATCACAAAGCTTCTGATATTGGTGGGCCACCCTCCTTTGGAACTCAAGCTGCTCATATCTCTCTATTCCATAACCTCCTCTCTTTGTTGTTTCTTGGATTCATTCATATAAGAAAAGTTCTACAAGCATAGAAGCAATAAAACTATGGCAGCTTGAGTGACATGGGCCTGAATCTAACTATGGCAACTTTATAACAACAGAAAACTTTATTGTAAAAGTTATATATATATATATATATATATATATATATATATATATATATATATATATTATATATATATATATATATATATATATATATATATATAGAAGCTGACTTGAATAAGGTCAATCAGATTTGAGCTCATATCTGGTTATATCAAAATTGGACAATGGAGATCCTATATCGATGATCCAACTTGTTATATGTGGTCTACTGTCTCAAAAATGCTGGCACATCAAAAATTATATTATTTGAAGATCTCTAACCTATACATCAAGTGATCAAAAAATGTCTAATTTAATTTTATTTAGGCTGTCCAAATTTTTACTACTTGATGCATAGGCTAGGGGTCTTCAAATTATATGATTTTTGTATATAAACAGTTTAATTTGAGATAGTAGATCACATTCAACAGCTTGAATCATTGATATAGGATCCCTATTATAGAGTTTTGATCTAATCGGATCTGAGTTCAAATCTGATTGACTTGATTCTAGCTTGACTTTCGCTCTCTCTCTTTCTCTCTCTATATATAATGATGCAACTGGTCTATTGTTAATCAAAAATAATTCAAAAAAAGTTAGGTAGAGTAAAATGATACTCCATCCAAATTTTAGAATTTCTTATAGTAATGTGTTGACTTTTTTGATTGGAGTGTTCATATTCTCTCCATCACCTAAAATTTCAATCCTACATGAAAATGAGATAATGTAATTATGATATCTCTGGTGGTAATCTGGAGCCTATAGGAAAATATCATTTAATTGGTTAGAAAAGGCTTCAGCTTTGTTCACACAGTGACCCACCTAATGCTAATTGTTCCTTTTACACCATTGTTCACATAGTGACCCGCCTAATGCTAATTGTTCCTTACACCATTCTACATCCAATCCTTTGACAGATGCCACTTCTAAGTAGAAATAATGGTCCACCACAATGATAGTTCCACTCATTAACTTAGTCTCCATTGATAATCTATAGAGGGAGGCACATGATAAACTAATGTTTTCTTATTTATTTGGCATTCTTTTGTACAGCCATGTTACCTTCATAAATCTGTGTGTGACTATGCCTTGCATCCTCTAGGCTAGTAGATAACTCCAGGATCACAGGTAAATAGATTCAGTTGGAATTTCGGATGATGTTTTTGCATTCAAGTTCAATAGTTATTCCTGCATGATGCATTCATCATGAAGAAACTGTGCAACTCAACGGGCTAGTTCGAATCCCATATCAGACATTTTGCATGGAACTAAACTATGCAAGATTATTTCAGCTCATTGAAGACCTTCATTCATTATTTTCCTTCAGGAACAAAACAAGGTGAGCTTGTAAACTACAAATTCTTCTGAAATCTCCAGAGTCATTTACATCTAGGTAATAAGAGTGCCACGACTGATTAGCAAGAATAGATAGAACTACTTGTATTATAAAAAATTGGTGATCACACAATGCTCAAATGCATATTGCCATTTATTGATAGCAAACTGACTCTATTGCAAGTTATTCCATAAATTGATTGGCTATTTTGCAAAGTTAATTCAAAATAATGTAAACAATCACTGTTAGGAATATCTTTACCAAGACTTTGACTGAGCCCTCATCACCATTTGTGTGGTTTAAACTTGATTCTATTGAGATAGCTTCTAATACCTAAATTTTTTGAGCATCTGAGCAAAATCAGATTTTTCGATCGAGATGGCAAAGAGTGGGAGTTCCATACTTATATTATAAAAATAAACATACGAAGGGCCAACATATTTACCATACAACAACTCGTTTGCTCTCTATGGGATAGACGGATTTGTAAAGGAAAAAGGATTGAAGCCAGATGATATAGTTATTTTCTATAAGTGCGAAGGATGTAATATCTTTTTTTTTATTGACATTGAATACAAAAATTGTACATATAATAATAACTCTTCTTTGAATCATACAGAAGAGTAGTTACTACTATTCTTCTCCCTCTTCTATATGAGTCAAAAAGAAATTACTATTATATGTATGCTTTTCGTACTTAATGTCGATAAAAAATATAGATTTTATAGTCTATAGAAAACAACTATATCATCAGACTTCAACCTCTTTTCTTTTACAAATCCAATCCATCTCCCAAAGAGGAGGTGATTTGTCATATGGTAAACATATTGGCCCCTTGCACATTTATTTTTGTAATATAAATATCGAAACTCCTATTCTTGACCATCTCTCGAAAACATATGCTCAAAAGATTTAGGTATCAGTAGCTACCTCATATCACTCTTATAAAAGATGGAAGAAGAGCGTGGCCAAGGCCGATCGAGATCCTGTGCCTGCACTAATGGGAGCAGGCGAGAAGAGGTGCAAAACCAGCCAAAAAATAGGGCCGAACACCATGGTCATTTTCGGGTCCTAGCTCGCTCGCTGGTGACTGGGGCTCCATCTTTGGCTAGAGGCTGATGCAGGGATGGGCTGAGACCTTTGGCGACGAACGCCGGTGACGTAGGTTGCCTGAAGAAGGGGAAAAAATAAAAAAGAATAGGGGACAGTCAATTTTTGGTAAGTTTCTCAACCGGTTCAAGGCCTAGAAAAGAAGAGGAATGCCATGATTCAGGTGGCTCAATAGGGACGAAGAGGGATTACTCATGGTGGAGTGCCTTGGAGGGTAGAGGTTTCCTTTTATAGAGGGCTTCCTAGAGTTCTGCCCGAGTCCCGCCTATCCCAAGAGTCTGTTTCCCATTCAGACTCATCGGAGAAGAAGACTCCAATGGGAGTCTTCCTCCAGCTCTTATTTTCAAAAAAAAAAAAAAATCAGATGGGGAGTTGGTGCCTGGTGCAGCGGACCGGGCTATCACATAGGCTAGGCCCAGCCATAAGAACCAGACCTAGACCCAACCTGACCTGCCTTATGTTCTTGTTGACCTATGCATGCTTACATTCCTTAGCCTAATTTAATCTAATGAAAAATTCTTTGTACACTGCTTGCAGTGTAGAAAATCTGACGTAGAGTACACCATTTTATTCGATTGGTCCACATAGCCACCACTTTTCAATGCACATTTAATGCCAGTAGGTTAGTTTTTTTGTTTAAAAATTTTTGTATGATGAAAATATCCTTCTTAAAAATTATGAATATTTTTTTAAAATTATGACACTCCTTAACAAAAATTATGACACCTCCTGCATAAAAAGCTAAACTGAAATGGAGTGTCATAATTTTTGCCTTTATTGAATTTTTGGTTTGAAGATAATGAATATATACAAAAACAGTATTATGACACCTTTTCTTAAAAATTATGACACTCCTTCACAAAAATTATGACATCCTGCTTCAGTTTAACCTTTTATGCAGGGGGTGTCATAATTTTTGTGAAGGAATGTCATAATTTTTAAGAAAGAATGTCATAATTTTTAAGAAGGATATTTTCATCATACAAAATTTTTAAAATAAAAAAACTGACTTGCTGGTATTAAATGTACGTTGGGAAACAATGGTTATATGGATCAATCGGATAAGATGGTGCACTCTATGTTGGATTTTCTACACCACTGGGGTGCACAAAGAATTTTTGTTAATCTAATATTGGTGGTGCATAAAGAATTTCTATTAATCTAATATATAGATGGGTCTTGGTGGTCATGTTGTCCATGGAAGAGGATGACATTTGACTCTGGAGATGCTAGGATGGGATGAAAGAACTGAGAGATTGGAATGAACTACATTTTATAGGCTCTAGATATGAATTCTGATATACATATCCAGCAGAATCCCATTTATTTGGTAGTTGGCTGAGTATTTTAATCTAACTACAGTAAATATTTCAAATTCTATATGGTGAATTGCTTATGGAGTCCCAATGATTCGGTAATTAATTGCATTATGACTACTTTAATTATACATACATAAGTTGATACATATGTATAATATTATCTATTCATATACATACACATGTATGCCTACAATATATGTATGTGTATGTGACTGTCTGTTTATGACTTATCTAAGAGTATGTTCCATATACAACAATTGCATTCAGATTTGGATTTGCAAATTTCCAGAAATGTTAATTATCTTATCATTTGGGGAGTTTTCTAAATATTATATAGCAATTGGTAACATGACTTTTCTTTTCTTTTCTTTTTTTTTTTTTTGCTTTAATCTTTCTCAATCTTGACATGGTTTTGAGAGCAAATTATGCCATAGAATACTCTCCAAATGAGCTCAATGCTATTCTTAGGTGGTTTTATATTTTCATAAATGCTGTGAAGAAACAATGATAAAAATGAAATGAAGTCACATTCAAAATATCGAGTCATGGTTGATATTGCAAAGAATGAAATCCATGCCTAGATCATAAGCTATATAAACAAAGTAAACAAGAAAAAGTTCCCACAAGCAAGCTAATTTTGATTATTTGTTGTAGCATGTAGGTTCTATCTACTATCTAATATAGAGAAATATTTCTTGAAATTAAAATCTTAAGATTACTTTGTTTTTTGCCCACATAAAAATTAACCAATAATGTCCACATCAATTTCATGAGTTATTTAAGGGCTTTAAAATCTCTCTGAAAGCTCCATGAGTTTTTTTGAACTTCTTTCTTTTCCATCTAGCTAATGTCATTCTCAACATTGAAGGTCTTGCGAATCTCCTCACTACTCTTTCCCCTTATCATGCTAGTAACTTTTTGACAATCTAGATCCTACAGACTCTAAAAGATAATTGGCAGCTTGAAATCAAAATAGGAAAGATTAAATTAATTTGATTTTACGCTAAAATAGTTTAATAAAGATATTTTATTGAAGGCATAATGCGGTTGGATGATTAAGTGGGATAATATAACAAATTCAAGATGACATTTTCAACTTCTTGCTCTCCATACTATTGCGTGATTGAATTAAAAGAAAAAAATCACTTTCAAGATTGAAACATTCCACCAACAAAAATATTTTAATAACAAAATGCAATTTTAGATGTTCAAACAAATAATAACAGGGCAATGACTGAATATATTTTAGTAGATATATAAAGATAAATATAGATAAACTCATGTATGCATATATTTAAGAAATGAAATTAAAATCTAGCAAGTTAATTCCTATGGTATGTTTGCCTCTATCATATTAGGCAAAGAACCAATGCAACAACTCCATGCAAACATGGAAACCACTATATGATTTTTAAAGCATGAATCTATTACACCAGTATCTCATGGTTTTCAATGTATAATATTAAATATATCTAAAAAAAATGGTGAATCACTTGGTAGTCAACTTAAGCATGCACCTCAATTTTTCAGAGCTCAGAGAATCTACTTATTCCAATTTATTTAGCCCTCAAGGTTGTCTTGCACATGAGCACATTATAGCTAGTAAATGAAAAATAATATAAAATACCCAAATGCACAAAAAAGAGGTTAAACTAGTGAGATAATCTTTATAATTTATTCATAATGGCTTCTTGCTAGTTTTCTTTAAATTTACCATGCAAGATCACACATTAAAATCTACTTATATGCCATGGATTCAATCTCTCTCTCTCTCTCTCTCTAATATAGTGTGTATATATGTATATATTTATACTTGCGTGCGTCTGTGTGTGTGTAATCCAGGTTGAGCTAAGGCCCAATATCAGGATAATGAGTTCAATCCTACCTTCAATAGATTTCAGAATCTTAGGGTAATTATAATGGTTCAAAAAAATTAAACATTTATTAGTTTGCTTGGTTTAGCTTTAGATTCAAAACTCATGTTTCACTTTCTTTTAATAAATGTGGCTGCTTTAAAGTAGGATAAGAAAATCTAATTTTATTTCTTTATATTTCATAAAAAAAATATTTTGATTTGTTAGACATTATTCCATAAAATGTTTTCATTCATTAGGTATATTCAAAACAATTATATAAGAATACCTTAGTGGAGAGTAAAAATTTAGATGTCATGAATATATTAAAAGATAATATTTTATTTTACATATAAAATAGAATTTGCTTATATTTTGGTGTACTAAATTGTATTATGAGTTAGGTTTTATTCAAACCATTTGATAATTTGAATATATATATATATACATATACATACATACATACATATATATATGTATGTATGTATGTATGTACATATGTATATGTATATGTATATATATGTATATGTGTGTATATATATGTACATGTATATATATGTATATGTATGTGTGTGTGTGTGTGTATTTATTTATTTATATATTTATATATATAACAAATCAGGTATGTAACCATAGAAAATCATATTAAAGAAACAAAGAGAGGAGGAAAACTTATAGATCTCATGAGAAAAAGGTCATATAAGGATGCTTGATCAATACTAACATATCCAACATATCAATCTTTGAGCTCCTCATTGGAGAACTTGGCGTGCTTCTCACAACACTTGATGATCTTTGTGAGGGTCTTGTTGGTAACAATTAGGAGAGAGATACCATCCTCTACAAGGCCATTATTGATCACTGTATATATTATCTTTGATTGCTTTGCAAGTACCTCTTCTACCTTAAACTCCTCACCATGAAAACTCCTTAAACTCTTTATTTTATATAAATAGGTGAGAACAAGAAAAGCCTTTGGATGCAATTAATAGGAGATATGAAAGCATCAATATTGTCACTATGTCTATATAAGGACATCATCTCATTACCAGCCCTCTTTGCTATAATTGAGTTAACATCCTTTTTTTTAGTAGAAAAATGCTATAATCTTATCAACTTAGTTACTATTCAATTTTGCAAGCGGCAATCCAAAAATCTGAGTTGGCTAAGCACCTGTCTGAGTCAGCTAAAATGAAAGCTAGGTCAGCTAAGGGACTTCTTCTAATTTCAACTCTTTCTCTCTTTCCCTCAGACAGAGATTAGATTGGCTAAGCTTCATACTTGGTCAATTCAAGGGTGCACCAGACATACTAAAATTGATTTTAAATAGCTTTTTTTGTCCAAACTTATTCTAGACTTGGCTTATCTTCTAAAACTTAATTTGTGTGAATGTGAATATGTTGAGATGTCCTTCTAGTCTAGACTTTCTATTTATCCAAAATTCTCAAGCCAACCTCAATTTCTTTGCTTCCAATTGTGAATCTTTGACTTAGGAACAAATCATTTTTACTTAATTTTGAGAGGGTTTCTTCTTAGATGAATTCAACCATTGAGCAATGTGAGAAACTTACAATTATTCTCAAAAGCATCATCAGTAAATATGGCTTGAGTACTACCTTTCCAGTACTAAAACATTTTGAAATTTTAACAAGTACACATTAATTTTCAATGAAACTTCCCCTTTGTTATGTAGAAAAGGTAGGGTTCTTGATATAGAAATTGATTTAATCTAATTTTAACATCATATCAAATTTTAAATAATTTGAAATAAATTTCTCAAAGAAAACTCCCCCTTTCTCATATAGATGGGTTAAATTTCAAGAGATGAATATTTCTTCATTTTTCATTCAAAAATTTTAAAACTTTACTCTTTTCTTGCAATCTATTCATTTGTCCTTTCTTTCTCCGCAATCTCTTTATCTTTTCTTTCTTTCTTCTCCTTTGGTCATAATCAAAAAGTGTTCCAACAGAAAGTGCAACTAAAAAGTGCTTCAAATCAAGGATAAATTAATCAATTACTCATTAATCATTTAATTAGGCATTCAAACATGGGATCAAAGTAGTGCACATTCATTTCACAAAAATAGAATATATCATTGATAAATAAAATATTGACATAATGATAAGAAGCCTATTTTTTACAAAATGAAACATAAAGAAGGATTAGGCAAGCAAACAAAAAGAATATGTCAACATGCAAGTGATGTGATATTCTAAGGGTTCATTCTATAGAAGATGTAGGGTTTGAGATGGATGGCAGGCGTTGAGAATCTGATGGCTCAAAAGAACAGCCATGCTCATCTAAAACCCCTGTGATAACAGATTTGATCATTTCCTTCATCGAGTCTTGAACCCTGCCAAGAACATGTTGGACAATCTTTTCTATCTGATCTTCAGCTAATCTAACCACTTGAGGAGCAAAAACCACTGATTGATCAATACATTAATATAACACAAGAAGTATTAAAATCGATAATATTTAATCTCTATTATTTTGTATTTAATACTTGTTATATTTTTTTAAAAAATTATTAGTAATAAAAATTTAATCACACTCCAAATCCAAAAGCCCAAAGCTTATAATGGCCCACACATGGCACAGTACATGGTTCACAGGGAGGCATGCAACACGAGATCCATGCGGCTTATAAAAGCAAGTCATGCAGCCTATAAAAAAAAAGATGCTCTGGAAATGTTGGGAGTTTGAATGGTTTTGGGGAGCATGTGAGGTGGGTCTCGTGAAATTTAAAGAGGAGTTTGGAGGATTACAGGATTCTCACAAGAAAAAGTTTGGAACGCATGTGTAAAGCAGCATATGGCTTGGGACCTAGTGGCTTGGAGAAGCATTTGGTGGGATGCGACTTTTTGGATGGGACTCAGTAGGAAAATAAGGAAAGAAGGTGCTGTCTTCATGTGGGCATGAGAGCGGTCCTCATGGGATGTATGAATGATTCACAGAAGCTTGGGATGCGTGCGATGGAACAGAAGAGATCTCTTCAGAGTTTTAAAATAAAACAAATACCTCCCTCTCTTGTTAGTCCCACATCTAGAAAATAAATAAACCTTCTCCCTCCTAACATCTGTAAAAGATTTCCATACCTCCACCTTAAGAATCATCCTGAAATCCTTCAAAAGTCTTGCAAAGGGGGGAGAGGAAGAAGGGAGCAATCTATAAGCAGCTAATCTACCAGTCTCGGTAGAGGAGAGGAGATCTTGTAATGAAGCAGAGTGGGTTGTAATGCTCTATATTTTCTTTGTACTTTTTTTATGTATGTAGCAATAAAGATTATACCTTTACTTATTAAAGTATCATGAGTTCTTTATTCACTTTATTTTATGTTTATATGCTAAATTAAGATTAGGACAATCCTTACTTTCTAGAGATGCACCGTGATCTATGGATACAGGGTGTGCCGAGGAAAGATACATAGTTTTTAGCTTTGATCTATTATTTTTTCTTTACTTGTGAGATGAAGCCCTAAAATAGTTTATATCCGAAGGGACAAGCCATGATCTAAGGATATGGATCTTGCTGAAATGGAGACAAGCTATGTCCCAGGGTTAATTACAAGCATCTAATATCATTAAAGAAATACAATTCTGTTTAGTGCAAGATTAACTCGTAACCTCTGAGATATTTATTTTTTATTTTATTTTCTATTTATTTTTCTTTCTATACAACAATGTCTTCTCTTTTATTCTTTTTTCAATCACAACTTAGCCCTAGATCTCTAAGGATATGATCCCAACTCATCCTATCTATATAGTTTGAGTTAGATTTATTTTTGACTGACCATGATAGTGGTCAAATTTTGATACCATTTTAGGGACCTTGGCATGGTTGTTTTTGAAAAAAAAAATCAATCAAAAATTAGAAAGATATAAAAAATAAAAAAAATATTTTATCGCTTTACTGCTTTCTAGCTAGATTATTTTATTTGCATTGTTAAGTAGTTATCTTATTTTGCATAAGTAATTTAATGTTTATTATTTACTACTTTTTATAGCTTAAAATAATTTACTATCCTAAAAGTAGATTTGATTTCTTATTTTATTTATAGATTATTTAGTAACCTTTTAATCTTAGCATAATTTACTTTCCATTTAGTTAGATTCTCTAAATTTTCTCAAATTTAATTAACTTAATTAAAACTTATCTTTTATTCTTTCTTGCTTAAAGATAACATAATATAAAAAAAAAACAAAGACACCACATAACACTTAACTAAAATAGAGAAACTAATTAAATCTTAAAAGCTTTTTACTTGTATTGAACATCCTTTATTTTTGCATTGCATATTTTCATAAAATATCTTAGGAGTATAACTCATAAACAACATAAGATAGAGATTTCGTCATCCTCCCTTAGCCTACAAATCATAACCCTACATTTTACATTGACCTAAACCTTAATTTAAAATCAGTTAGATACTGGCCCGTAAGGACTCTCGAGCTCAATAGGACAAAGAATTCTAAGGGTTGGACTAGATTAGGATTAGTCATTTTGATTGGTGTCTGGCTCAGGGATGAGATTCTGAAGAAATATTTTTATTTAATTGGTTCCATTTGCTTATCTAATCAATTTTAATTGATGTCTAAGAAAAGCAACAGGAGGACCCCATCAACCTTATATTTATCTGGTCAGTTGAGTGGCTGATCTTTTACTTAGAGTGCTCGAAGACGGTCTTGAAATGGTCACCCTTAGCTAAAATTGATTGCATAACTTGATTGCTAACCCACAAACATTAAATCTAATAAAACTCTTCACATCTATTCCTTAAATCTAGGACTCTCTAGGTTCCTATCTTTAGAATTTCTTTTATCCTTTTCTCTCATTTAAAAAAATCTAAAAATTAAGAAAAAAATATATAAAAAGTTTAAATCTATATTTGATCCTGGATACCAATTTGGCTGCACCCATTGAGGCTGAACCTTTTCATTAATTGAGGGAGTACTTTACTCCTTCTTACAGTTATGACCCTTATACACCCATGTATGAACCCAATAGAGATGGCATCTATGAGGTTGGAAACTCGATAGATATCCATAATAAGGTAGAAGGGTTGCCCCAAAAAATTGATCGTCTATTGAATATAAGATACTCTCCTACCTCATCTCTGCATGTTTGTGACATATGTTCGAGTTTCACCTAACTGGTTAGTAAAAATCTAGCCGCATATCGATCCTAAGAGTTTGCACATGAGCAAACTTACCAAACCCAAATCTAAACTGCTCGTCCCAATCTTTTTGCTAACACCTACAATCTGGGTTAGGGAAACCATCTAATTTTTTCCTAGGCATCACAACCAACAGTTGATTATAAATCTAGCTATCCAGGAGAAACTTATACAATGTACCAATATCAAAATGTTCAGCAACCCTGTCCAAGTGCCTATAATTTAGTATTTGAAGAGAAAGTTTTACACCTATTAGAAGGGCTAGAAATGAACACCACTCACACACTCAATCCATAGCCAAGTTAGAAACTCAAATTGGACAACTAGCTGCTGCACTAAATAAGAGGGAGGAAGGAGAGTTATGTAGTTAGCCCATAAGTAACCTAAGGGAATGTTATATGGCTGAGAGCTCCAAGGCCCATCAAACCTTCTCAGCACAGCACAATAAGTTAATTAAGGTGGAAGTACTTGAAGAAGTGATAGAGGAAGCAACCCCTAGAATTATTTTTCAGGACCCAGGGCATACATGTTGGGATCCTTTCGGGATGGCAATTTTAATGTAGATGGATATACTGAAAATATGAACATATTATTAGAGCCACTCAATTTTAGTACCACTCTCCTGTGGACTGAGAAATATGAATCAATACCTGCTCCAATAGCTTTCTCTCTAGAATCACCACCTCCTCCAAAATTTAAGTCATCCTTGGTCACACCTGAGTATATATGTTTAGAATCAAGTGACACTCTTTCGATACCCATTGCATTGGACTCAAGTCCTAACCCAAAAATATAATTTATGAGTATTTTAGAAAAATAAATAAAAGAAATTCTTGATAAACAAGGGTCTGAGAAAGGGGTCACGAACTATCTTCCCAAAACTGGCAACAAGTTGATGGAATTTATCAACAAAGAGATCAAAAGCCATCTTCCTAAGATTGGCAATCCAAAATTATTAGAATTTATCAATCTAATATTCGACATGGGATGGATAGAATCATAAAGCTTGGTTGAAGTCTTTAAATTTAACACTTGTTGGGAGATAGCCCAATTTCTTAGGAGTAGTCTAAATAAAAGTCTGGTTGAAGGTGCTCTTGGGAGGTAACCCAGATTCTCACATTTCATTTGTATTTTTCTTTTCAATTTATTTAGGACCTACTTCAGTTGCTCCATTAAGGATTATCAAAGCCAAGTTGGGGGGAGAACTACATCTACTATCCTCAAGGCCCAGGCTGCGCCAATAACAAATTAAGCCCAGGTGAACTCCTTTCTTTTTCTTCTTTTTATGTATCATACTCTATTTCTCTCCTCCATTTAGGACAGTATCATTTAAGTTGGGGGAGGGAGAATAACTAATTTAATCATCAAATATGATAAAAAATAATTAGTTTTGTGTATCTAAATTTTATTTTAATTTGAAGTTAATTAGGCTCCCTGATCAATGAATGATTAACTGTCTAGATAATTTTAGAGTTATGAAGAAAAAAATTATTAAAGACACCCAATAAATAGTAGAATTTAGGCCAGAATAAATTTTGGAGTAATTCTAGAACTCTCTTCTTACCTATCTCGATGAAAAATCTGCTTCATAAGAGTATGGGTTGAAAGGTTGAAGTATATAAATAATTCTCTTTAGAATCTAAATTTAAAAAAGGATTTGGCATTGTCTCACCGAGTAACCAAACCTCTTCACCTAAATAAGCTCTGTGATTCACATAAAAAAATAGGGATGCCAAGGAACTTGTTATAGAGTCAGTCTCACCTCATAGTATTTTTTAGACTTAAGTCAGTAAGTCTAAGGGGTGTTTTGCATTTAATACTCTAAAGCCAACTGATTTGAAAGTGATTGGCCGAAAGCTTGCTAGAAGGGTCAGCTAGAAGGCTCAAGAGGTTAAGACATTGCACTAGACTTTTTTTAAAGAAAAAATAATAGATAATAAGGGGATTAAATTATAAAAAGATAATAAATCCAGCTCATATCAAGTTAGAGGACTTAGAATAAAGTGAGAAGTTGGTAAAAGATCTCTAGAAATTTTTATCGATAACACTTAACCACTAACTAGATCGAATTAGTAATTCAATGAAGTACCTCTTTAATAATCTAGATGAAAATCAGCTATCTTTAGAAGTGCCTAGGATAACTTTTAATTCAAAGATAAGTCCATACATATTGCTGATTTATCTATTTTACTCGAGAATGAGTAAAGTTCAAGTTGGAGGGTGTGATCAATACATTAATGTGACACAAGAAGTATTAAAATTTATATTATTTAATCTCTATTATTTTATATTTAATACTATTTTTTTAAAAAATTATCAGTAATGAAAATTTAATCACACTCCAAATTCAAAATCCCAAAAGACAAAGCCCAAAGCTTAAAATGGCCCACGTGCGGTGTGCACAGCACACGGTTCATAGGGAGGCGCACAACAAGAGATCCATGCGGCTTACAAAAGCAAGCCATGCGGTCTATAAGAAAAAAAGATGCCCTAGAAACATTCAAAGTTTGAATGAATTTGGGGAGCATGTGAGGTGGGTCCTGTAGAATTTAAAGACGAGTTTGGAGGATTATAGAATTCTTATAGGAAAAAGATTGGAACGCACATGTAAAGCAGCATAAGGCTTGGGACCTAGCAGCTTGGAGAAGCATTTGGTGGCGTGTGACTTTTTGGATGGGACTCAGCAGGAAAATAAGGAAAGAAGGTGCTATCTTCATGCGAGCGCGAGAGCGGTCCTCATGAGATGCTTGAATGATTCATGTGGAAGCTTGAGATACATGCCACAGAATAGAAAAGATCTTTTCGGAGTTTTAAAATAAAACAAATACCTAGCCTCTCTTGTTAGTCCCACATCTAGAAAATAAATAAGCCTCCTCTCTCCTAACACCTACAAAAAGGCTTCCATATCTCTACCTTAAGAATCATCTTAAAATCCTTCAGAAGCTCTGTAAAGGGAGGAGGGGAAGAAGGGAGCAACCTATGAGTGGCTAATCTACCAGTCTCAGGAGAGGAGATCTTGTAATGAAGAACAACACATTGTAATGTTCTAAACTTTCTTTGTATTTCTTTTATGATATGTGGCAATAAAGATTATGCCTTTGCTTATTAAAGTGTCATGAGTTCTTTATTCACTTTATTTTATGTTTACATGCTAGATTAATATTAGGATAATTCTTACTTGCTAGAGTCGCACCGTGATCTATGGATATGGGGCATGCTAAGAAAAGAAGAGTTGTATACCTTGTACTTCTTGAAGACACACCGTGATCTATGAATATGGGGTGTGTCGAGAAAAGACGGATAGTTTCTAGCTTTGATCTATTATTTCTTCTTTACTTATAAGATAAAGTCCTAGAATAGTTTATGCCTAAATGGATGAGCTGTGATCTAAGAGCATGGATCATGCTCCAATGGAGATAAGCTATGTCGAAGGCCTAATTACAAGCATCTAATATCATTAAAGGAATACAACTCTATTTAGTGTAAGATTAACTTGTAACCTCTGAGATATTTTCTTTTTATTTTATTTCTTGTTTACTTTTTTTTCTATGGAACAACAAGTCTTCTCTTTTATTTAATTTTCAATCACAACTCAATCCTAGGTCCTTAAGGATATGATCTCAGCTCACCCTATCTATATAGTTTGAGTTAGGTTTATTTTTGACCACCCATGACAATGATTGCTAACTAAGTTGCTAAAGTGGATGGTGTATGTTCTCTCAACTCGGACTTAGTTGGATGAACTTCTATTTCTTTATCTCTATGTCCTTCTACTTCTTCTATTTCTTCTCCATTTCTCACCTAATGACAATCAACCTTTATGCATCCCATTCGCAGCAGTGGTGGACCATTGTAAGTGTCAAAGTGTTGAAGCTTTCTTGATGGTTTCCCTATGCTAATTCCAAAATCTTTGAATACTAAAGTGAGGAACATATCATGAAGAAGTGCAGATTTTGCTTTTGAGGGAATTTCTTGCATAACTTTGATCATCATCATTGGCAAGGTGAAAGGGATTTCTTGAATTATGTGATGCATGAGAGTGCACATGACATCTCCCTTTGTAACAAAATCAAATCAGCTAGTGCTAGGGAGGAAGATTCTAGCTATCATGTGGCAGAGGAGTCTTACCTCAACTAATAGACTTTTTGCTAATATTTCTTCAAATACCACCACATCTTCTCTTCCTAAAACCATTCTCAAGCCACTATACTGGTCATCCAGTCTTATCAAAAAGTATTTTCTATTTTTCTATAAGTATTTGTAAATTTTATAGACTTAGAGTAAATTTATCGACAATGGATTTTAATTTATCAACTTTTTTGCAATTTTTTTTCTTTTCAATCAAATCATTTTGTTTTTTCAAAAGATTCTTCTTTTCTTTTTATTTTTTTTCTTTAGCAAGTCAACAAAAGATTTAACTTTTAAGTTTCTTACTTTTAAGAGAGATCATTTTAAAATCATTAAGCAACTCATAAAAAGCATTACATAATTCATCAAATGTAAAATTATTGAAATTTTTAGTATTTACCTCATCCTCATGAGCCATGAGGCAAATGTTGGCTTTTTTCTTTGATTTCTCTTCTTCCTTAAAGCTTGAGTCTTCATCATTACTCCATGAGGCCATCATTGTTATTTTCTTGAATTTTCTAGAGCCTTTTCTAAGTAGGGGATAGTCGGCTTTAAAATATCTAGATTTTTTGCAGTCCTAGTAGAGGTTGCTCTTTCTCTTTTTCTTTTGCTTTTTCTTTACTTCCATCTTCTCTAGTATATCCTTTCTTCTTTGATCCAAACCTTTTCTTTTTCATACTTCTCGTGAATCATCTTGTGATCATGGCTATTTCATCATTATTTTTTGATTCTTTTGATGTATCACTTTTAATATCTTTAATGGCCAATGATTTTTTAAAGCAACAGTCTTCCTCTTCTTCACTTCTTCCTCAACAATTTGGTTTATGCTCAACTCATGAGTCAGTGGGCTGATAAGCTCTTTAAATCCAACTTATTAAGGTCTTTAACTTCTTGTATTGTAGTCAATTTGGCCTCTCAATTCTTTCATAATGACCTGAGAATCTTGCGAACAAGTTCACTATTAGTATAGTTTTTGCCAAGAATTTTCAAATCATATATCAATGAATCTAATGAAGTGATACTTTCACTAGGTTTCATTTTAATAATTCATATTTATGTACAAGTATATTATTTTTGATTCTTTCACTTTATTAGTACCCTCATAGATAACTTCTAACCTATTCCATATTTCTTTGACAGACATATGTATAGATATTGTATTAAACTCATTAGTATCTAAAGGATAATATAAAACTTTCATAACCTTAGCATTAAGTTGAGCTAGTCTTTTATTGACATCACCCCAATCCTTTTCAAGTTTGGGAGATAGCATACTGTCAATTAAAATAGTGGGTATATGTGGATCATTATTATAATATTCACATGTCATAATATTATGCTTGAATGAAAATTTTTATTTATGCTTTTCACTAAGTGTAATTGATGCCACTAAATAGTGGGGGTCTATTGATTGATTGACTCTCAACCAAATATGTATCTATTAGGGTTGCCATTGATTTTAACTCTTAATAGTTAGATCAATTGGGCTGAGTACCCACTCTAATATCACTTGTTTGCTAAAGGAGACAACCCAAGAGGGGAGGGTGAATTCTTAAAAAATTTAATTATCAAAATATGTGCCCAAAACAAATTGAATAGTATTTATGAGGTACTAAATAAAAAATAACTAAGCAAAAAAAATAAAAAAGAAATGTAGCGATACAATCACAAGCACACAAAATTTTATAGTAGTTCAATGTTAAACTCAGCACCTACATCCATTTCTCAAGCTAACCTACTTAAAAATTTCAACTATAATCCACTAAAGATTATAGTCTGATTATTTTTACTGGCTCACAATCTAACCCAGTTGATTTTTCTTAGCTCACCAATCAAAATCTTACACAATTTTTTTATATAAAGCTTACAATCAATCTAGTTGATTTTTATGGAGACATCAATCAAAATTTTACAGCTTCCCAAGTTTCTTTCTCCAAAAAACTTGTCATAAGAAATCCAAAGGGATTTATAAGAATTTAAAGTTAAAAAATAATAAAATTACTCTTTAAATGCTTGAAGAAGTCGAAGCGGTTAAGTTCTTTGATTGTTTGACTTCTTCCTTGAATGCTTGAGAGGATTGATGATGGTTTAATTCTTTTGCTTAGAGATGATTGGATGAAATTGATGTTCTCTTTTCTCTTGTTGTTGAGTAGATGTGGGAATGGATGAATTAAAAGCTCTCTTTAAATTTTTTTCACTTTTCCTCTTGAGTTTTACCTCAATAGCTTTAAGAATATGGTCAATCAATTCCAAAAACTTAGTTTCCCATTCAATTCTCTTGATTTATGGTGTCAAAAATATCTACAATTAATGCTCTAGCCATTAGAAGCTTGAAAATAGTTATTAAAAATAAATTGGATATATTTTAAATTCTAAAAAACTAGCAATTGTTCTGTCAGAAAATTATGAGTTGGCTCACCTAGGCTCTTAATTGGCTATTTTCAACTTTGAGTCAGCTTAGTGAAATCTTTGAGAAAGCTCAATAGAAGATATCAAAATTTTAACTTTCTATCTATTTTATCTATCTAAGATCGCATCGGCTCAAATCTTTTCTTATTTAGCTAATTAAGTTGATAACTCAGTTAGCTAACTGACTTTCTGGGTTGGCTCATAAAACTTGCTGACTTATATTGCTTTCTGCATTCTTCTTTTTCTGAGACTAAGTTAACTATCTTTTTCTATGAGTTGGTTAAGCTCTAATCTTAATCGGCTAAAATTTTTATTGGGTCAGTTTAGAAAAAAATATTTAGATCTTTATCTTTCTATCTTCATCCTGAGTCTGAGATTTACATTAGCTATCTAAATGTCTAAATCTGCTAAATGCCTATCTTGATTAGCTAAGAGACTTCTTCTGAATTTCAACTCTTTCTATCTTTCCTCAGACTGAGACTAAGTCTGCTAAGCTTCATACTTGCTTGACTCAAGGGTATGCCAAGCATGCCAAAATTAATTTTAGATAGCTTTTTTTGTCCAAACTTATTCAATGCTAGACTTATCTTTTCAAACTTAATTTATGTAAATTTAAATATATTGACAGGTTATTCTATACTAAACTTTCTATTAATCCAAAATTCTTACGCCAGTCTCAGTTTCTTTGCTTCTAGGTATGAATCTTTGACTTGAGAACATCATTTTACTTAATTTTGAGAGGATTTCTTCTTAGATGAGTTCAGCCATTGGGCATTGTGAAAAACTTACAATCACTCTCAAAAGCATCATCAGTAAACATGATTTGTACTCAAACACCTTTAACATCATCAAAATCAATTCTAGGACTAACAATTAGGATAGGAAAAGGTTGTGGTTATAATTAAGTTCAAATGCATGTGATCAACTCTGATTGGTTGTAACAATTAGACATTGCCTTTTCTATCCTTTGATTATAAGTCTTCAATACAATAAAAAACTCTGAAAACTAATTCTAACCTTGCACTATGGTAATACATGGCACTCTTTGTTAGCAAATCAAAAGCCTCCAATTCGTGCTTTATCTCAACCTTTAGATTTAACAAATTCTCTAGAAGTTTTAATCTTAACCATCCAATAATCCACTATTTATGGTTTTGAAAAACCACTATTCTTTTCCTTGTGAACCCCTAGTTTTATAAGTCTACTATCTTCCCTCTTTCACTTTTATAAAGAGATGTAGATAGACATCCTTCAACTCAAGCATATCATATTACAACTATCTAAAACATGGAGCATTTGGATGAGAAATAAGGCAAGCAAGAGAAGGAGAAAGGAAAAAGAATTAACATAAGTGATGTGATCGAGGTTTAGGAAAGTACCCATAATCTCTTATCATGTATTTTCCTAAACTATCGATTCCAATGGATTTTGGTTGCTCATCCATTTCCTTATATACCCTAGACCGACCTTTTATTCTTTTCTTTAGTTCCATAAGGCTATATTGCTTTAATTTTCCATCTAAGGTGTTGATATCATTGTGATGATTGTTGATTTCTTTAATACTATTTTGTAAATGATTGAGATTTTATATCTCTTAAGTTTTATAGTACATTATATTTTGAATTTTTAGAATACCTATAACACAAACTTTCCTAAATCTCTATTTGATGTAGAAGAAATCAATGCATAAGTAAATATAAAATGTCCTTTAGATTCAGTAG
Organism: Elaeis guineensis; assembly: GCF_000442705.2. Classification (NCBI taxonomy): domain Eukaryota; kingdom Viridiplantae; phylum Streptophyta; class Magnoliopsida; order Arecales; family Arecaceae; genus Elaeis; species Elaeis guineensis. The sequence goes on along the minus strand of NC_025996.2, from coordinate 124,299,006 downwards.
TATTAGCAAACTATTAGTTCTTCTTATTATGATAGCAATAAGGTTATGGCTCTCTTATTAGTCATTTTTATCTCTGTTTATTTTTTTTTTAATATTATAAATTTCTTTTCAAATTTTTTAAAAATTTCTACATTTTTTTATAGTCACATGGTTTTTTATTTTTTCTTTATTTATACCGACCTTCCCATTCTCTCTCTATAATTTACAAAGAAAAGATCCTAGGTTTGTGTTACCTACATGAGCTCGGCCTTTATAGTCTAAGGAAACTCATTTTTGAGCATATTTTGTTGGCCATGCTAGATTCTTAGGCCATGTTAACCATGTGTATCTCTATTATATTTGTAACCTTGCATTTGTGCATTTTCTATTATCATCTTGTTCTTCATTTATTTTCTAATGGTCAACTATATATGATGTTCTCTTATTAAGATTTATTTGTGGTGTGATGTAACCCTAGCAGAGTGGAGCAAATCAACACTGTGGAGCAACACATAAGAAGGTATATATGTGCTAAATTCTTTGATTGACATTCAATTCCATCTTTCTAAAGATCAAAAACTAGTGATACCAAAGTTTAGTGAAAGTCAGTTTTGGTTTTACTTTTCTTTCTTTTTTCTCCGGCATCATTGTTTGCTAGAATAATAGAGAAAATAATAATTAGCTCAATTTGATTAAGCAATAGGGTTGGATCAAGTCTAATTGAATGGGATTCAATTTGGCTTACCTAAGGTATCATTTGATCAAACCTAATTGGGTTATGAGATAACCCAATTGTATGGGAGGATAATTCCTAATTTGATTAGAATTTAGATGCCATCTAATTTCTAATTAGATTAGATTTTAATCTTGATAGATTGAGCTCCTAATTAGATTAGGATTTCAATCTACTTAAATCAAATCAATTTCTAATCATATTAGGATTGATTTGGTTTAAATATGCCACTCTTTCCCTTGCACCATATTTTGGAAGCCCCATGCCCCACTTTGTTTTGCGCTTAGCTTTCACCACATTTGAAAGAAATAAATTGCATGAAAGGAGTTCACGCCAATATACTTCACCGTGAAAAAATGGGGGCATAAAAGGATAGGGGGTGGCATAATTTTTAACATGGACTCTTACCTAAAAACCCTAACTACCCTATTTAAAAAGGGGATAAGAGAGGGGTGGCGGCTATGCTAAAAGGATCAGATTTTGGATGCCAATTCAAGGGGCCGTGCATGAGAAAAATTGGAGAAAAGGATGATGCGGTATGGAGGGATCTTGGTGTGAGGTTTGTTATGAACTTTCATCCTTTCTTTCTTACAACAATCAAAGGTTGGTTGTTAGGATTTCTCTCTCCTTTTGTCTAAGAGTTAGACATAGACTTTTCTCTCTCCTTTGTCCAAGAGTTGGACATGTTATTCTAGATCTCTAGTATAGAGATCTTATGCATGGATTTTAGGAAGAAAGAGAAAAAAGTATTCTTCTTATGATATCTAGCATAGAGATCTCTATCCTCTTAGTTCCTTCTACTTCTCTAAGATGGTTTTAAGAGAAAAGAAGAATCTTCTTCAACCATCAAGATACGATCTCTGCAAGGAAGCTAGTATTTTGATGAGATCAAAAAGCTTCTAATCAGATCGAGATCTTGTGTGGATAACCGTAGAGGTCAAATACTTGTGCGGCTTCAAGTGACCTTCAAAAGATATCCACGATCATCAGTTCATGATGAAGATTGATCCACACTAAGGTATGAAGATTAGATATTCTCTATTTATTCTTTTCTATTTGATTTCTGTATCTGAATCCTATCTCATATATGTAGATCTTGTTGTATGATTTTAAGATTTGATCTTATGCATGCTTAAATTAAATTAGATTTAATCTGAATTTTTATTTCCACTATGTACTTATTTTTTGAAAATTTTTTACATGTATGAAATCATGAAAACCCAACATGATCCTCTACAGTCTTGAGGCCCAAGGATTGGGGCCTTGAGGATCTTGAGGCCCAATAGATTTATATCTTGAGTGGGCTAATCCATGTTTGAACTAGGTTTGGATCCAAGAAAGTGAGAGCATGTCAAGTCATGGGTGTACATGCGCTTAGGTTAAGTGCAATCATGTTGGGTTAGCTATCAAAGTTTTTGGGCTAGGGTATGATCTATATATATATATATATACACATATATATATATATACATATATAATTAGGTTAAATAATGATGGAGAAGGAAAAGGGCTTTTCTCCTTAACTCTTTGTTGGAATTTGGGGTTTGAAGCATGTATATATGTTTCAAAAATTTAATTTTTTAAACAATACAGTGAAAAATAAGATTAAAATAATTTTAATCTAAATTTTGTATGCATAAAAATATAAAACCACATGAATCTATTTCATATGCTAAAATTGACATATGCTGAAATTTGAATTGCGATCAAATCACATACCTTTTTTGTAATCCCTTTCTTCAAATCTGGATCTGAAAGAGATGAGATTCTCTGTTAGCCATACAAGTATTCGGCCTCTATGGTATCCACTCGAGATCAGCCTGAAATAGCTCTCTAAGATCTAAATTTTGATTCTCCAAAATTCAGCCTACTGAATCTGAACAAAGCCTGGATCGCGATCAACATTTGATCTTTCTCCTTGATCCTTATCTTCTCTTCCTCTCTAGCCTTTCTCCTTGACTTGTAGTGCTATGAGAGACCAACAACCAGTAGATGAAGGGTTGCCCAATGCCTTGGGTGTGTGCAAAACTTGGGATGCGCGTCCCAAGGATAGGGTGTATGGGATGCCCAAGGGAGAAGAAGAGAAAGGGAGAAGGAAGATGGGCATGGGGAGCTTTTTGGGCATGGAGAGGGGGCGGCTTCGATGGTCTTAGGACCTTAGGGGAGGTCTCCTTTTATAGGAATAAAGATTGAATCCTATTCAATCATATAATATAAGTCCTACTTGCATTAGGATTCCTATTAACTTAAGTTATCTAACTTACATTAGGAAGCCTATTAGGCACCAACTATTGGAGCCCTTGCACCCATAATTAGACACCCTCTTTTGCACCCAAGAGACACCCCATATGAGAACTAAAGGCCCTCTAATCAATGGACATGCCCAAATTGAATAATTCAAAGTGGCCCCCATAATAACTATTAAGGAGATTCATAAGGGACTTGCACCCTTAATTTATATGATCCATAACCTTAGACACCCAACAATTAGAGTCTCATGAATCTTATTCATGTAGATAATCAGTAGATAATTAAGTTAAAATTAATTTATCAAATAAATAATCTTAACTGAAAGAGGAATTGGGTCCAACCATATGCTAGCAAGGTTACCATAAACCCAATGGATTTCTCTAAATCCAATTGATACTTCACAAGCTCAATTACTAATTTCAAGTATGATCCCTTTATTGTGTGACCTCGTAGGTTCAATTCTATCTGGTAGTGAGACATACAATGATTTATATCATTGTATTATTGAAACTCTTTTCAATGGATCGAAATAATTTCATTCTAACTGAATTAAGGATTGTTGATCCAAAATAACCCTAGTGAGCTCTTACAATCCATCAGTGACACCTCGCAGTATGTAGTGATAATCTAGTAGAACTGAAATAAACCTCTAGGTATAGTTAACATATGATTCAGTCCCTTTATCGTGAGTCCTGACTAGATGTCAAATCATGGATAAATCATCAAACCTCAACATCAGTTATATGATAGATTCGATTAGCTCAAGTTCAGATGTGATGTCTATGGAAACTCTTTTTCATCAATCACTCTACTGTGGTCATAGATTCATAGACTTAGCTTCTTAAATTTCATAAGACTACTCTTCTCTATCAACATTGATAGATCTTATCTTGATGCACACCCTACTCCTATAGTGGACCAACTGTCGTCAATATCCACTACAAGGGCTTATTGAGACCTATGTTTATATGTCAATCAAACTTCAGTAGTCTTATTATGAGTAGTAGCACCATCTCAAGTTAAAAGATCAGACACACAACTACAGCATCGAGATAATTACTAATGATTGAATAGATATCCAAGTGATCTCTCATATGGTCACGCTCAGTGCTAGTTGTTCTCTAACAACCATTCGTACTCGTCGCCCTATGTCTCTATACAGTAGATTAGAGACCTATCTATCTCGAAAGAAGTGATTTGTGTGCTAGTCTATCCAGATTTGTCACCGTCCTTATAATGATTCTATGATCGAAAATCTTTAGGAATTAAATACATGTCTCTAATTCTCAACACCTTGAGAGTATATATCGAAACTAATTCCATGGACGATTCAAGGACATATTACACTTGAATGAAAAAAAAAAAATTGCTCTTTTATTGATCATATCAATATATTAAGTATAAAATTATATCCTAGATTAATTATAATGTGTCAGCCATATTGGCTTCTAGGACATACATCTAATAATCTCCCACTTGGACTAAAGCCAATTGGCCATAAATCTAAGTCCTATCTTTTCAAGGTGGACTTTCATTTTTGGTTGGCACAGCTGCTTAGTCAGCGGGTCTGTCACGTTATCTGCAGAGTCTACTCTTCACACCTTCATATGGCGTAGTCACGTATATTGATGCTCTATGTGTTTGGACCTCTGGTGAGATCTTGTCTCCTTAGCAAAGGCTATGGTGTCATTGTCTTTACAGTACTGTGTCATGGCATGATATCCAGTTCTACAACTAACATTAAAATCAGAATTCATTCTACACATCTATAGCACACTCAGCCTTCGTTGATCAATTACTCAAAGCCCTTCTAGTAAATCGAACAAGAATACACCCTCGAATCGTAACTCAAAATCACCTCCAAAGACCAAGAACAGATCCTTAGTCTTTCTTAAGTACTTAAAGATGTTCTTCACAGCTATCCAGTGCTCCTCATCTGAATTCGACTGATACCTACTCGTGACACTCACAGCAAGGGCAATATCAGATCGGGTACATAGCATGGCATACATGAGGCTCCCTATAGCTGAGGTGTAAGAAATCCTACTTATGCACTGAACCTCCTCAGATGTGGTCGAACACATCATTTTGGAGAGACGAATACCATGCCTGAGAGGTAAAAGACCTCTCTTGGAGTTTTTCATGCTGAACCTCTTCAGCACTTTCTCTAGGTACAGCTTTTGTGATAGGTCAAGCATCCGTCTAAGTCTATCCCTATAGACCTTTATTCCAAGAATATAGGATGCTTCCCTTAGATCTTTCATAAAGAATTCTTTGGATAATCATCTTTTGACCATGGTCAGCATGAAAATGTCATTCCCAATAAGGAGAATATCATCCACGTATAATACGAGGAAGGTGATTGCGCTCCCACTGACCCTTTTGTATACATAAAGTTTCTCTTCATTTTTGATGAAATCAAATGATTTGATTGCCTCATCAAAATGATGGTTCCAACTCCGAGAAGCCTGTTTTAATCTGTATATGGATATTTGCAGCTTGTAGACTCTGTGATCACTATCACCGGATGTGAAATCCATAGGCTGCTCCATATAGATATCTTCTTCAAGATTCCATTCAGAAAGGCAGTTTTCACATCCATCTGTCAGATTTCATAATTGTAATAAACTGCAACAGCAAGTAGAGTTCGGATGGATTTCAGCATGGCTACGGGCGAGAAGGTTTTTTGATAGTCAATGCCTTCACACTGACTATAATCTTTAGCTACAAGTCTAGCTTTATAAGTCTCTATCTTACCATCGGCACCTATCTTTCTTTTGTAGATCTATTTACACCCAATAGGTACAATGCTTCCAAGTGGATCCACTAAAGTCCAGACTTGGTTCGAGTACATTGAGTTAATTTTTGACTTCATTGCATCTAACCACTTCTCGAAATCGATGTCAGACATCATCTCGTCAAAAGTATTAGGATCATCAGTATGACCCCTATCTCCCATAAGGAACATTTCCTTCACTTTCTCCATAAGCTTACCCATGTACCTTTCAAGAGATCGGGAGACCATGCTAGATCTACGAGGTGGTAGAGGAACATCAACTACTGGCTCATGAATTACAGGTTTCTGAGGATCTATAGCTCTGGGCTCTTCAGAGATCTTCTCTTCGAGTTTTACTAACCTCCCACTGTCGCTATCTTGGATAAACTATTTTTCTAAGAATACGATATTTCGACTCACAATCACATTGTGATCTTGTAAAAAGTAAAAGTAGTATCCTATAGATTCTTTTGGATACCCTATAAAATAAGCTATAATAGATCTATCCTCCAACTTTTTCATCATTTATCTCTTGACATAGGTCAGACATCCCTAAGTCTTAAGATAACCCAGACTCGGCTTCTTACTGAACCATATCTTTATGGTGTGGTAGGAATGGACTTTGAAGGAACCCTATTCAACAAGTGAATGGCAGTTAACAAAGCATGTCTCCAAAGAAATAAGGGTAGATCAGTGAAGCTCATCATGGATCGAACCATATCTAATAGAGTCCTATTCTTCCTTTCGGATACCCCATTGAGCTGAGGTGTTTCAGGAGGGGTCCACTGAGAGACTATGCCATTATCCTTAAGATATCTCAAAAATTTTTGACTAAGATATTTATCTCTTCAATTAGATCGAAGAACCTTAATGAGCTTGCCTGTCTACTTTTCTACTTCATGCCTAAATTTTTTAAACTTTTCAAAGGCTTCAGACTTGTGTTTCATTAGATACACATACCCATACCTAGACAAATCATCGGTAAAGATAATGAAATAGGTGTAACCACTCCTGGTCTGCACATCAAATGGCCCACACACGTCGGTGTGTACAAGGGCAAGTAACTCTGTGGCCCTTTCTCCATGTTCTACAAAGGGTAACTTAGCCATCTTTCCTCGAAGACAAGATTTACAAGCTGGATATGGCTCTGGGCAAAGAGAGCCAAAGATCCCATCCTTTTCCAATTTGTTTATCCTGTCCTCTCCAATATGGCCTAGTTTATGGTGCCACAAGTACTTCTAGTTAATTTCATCTCTAGATCTCTTTTGACCTACGACACTCACTATTTGCTCGTTTAGGTTCACATTCGCATCAACATGCAAGTGATAAAGACTGTCAATTAAATGACCTTATGCAACTAATTTATTTCATAAATAAATAAAATCAAAATCTTTATCAAAAATAATTTCAAAACCTTCTTGTGCTAGCACAGACACAAAAATTAAATTTTGATTAGCTATAGGAACATAATAACAGTCTTTCAAATCTAATCTAATACCAGACGGTAATCAAAGAGGGTAAGTGCCAATGGCCTTTGCAGCAACCTTTGCTCCATTGCTGACCCGAAGGATCATGTCACCTTTTCTCAACCTCATACTTTCTATCAGACTTTGCATTGAGGGACATATATGAGCACTCGAGCCAGAGTCCAATATCCAACTAGAAGTAGAAGAAACTATAAGATTTGATTTAATTATGAGCATACCTTCAGAAGGTTTATCACTCTTTTTGGTCTTTAGACTCTCTAGATATTTTGGATAGTTCCTCCTCTAGTGGCCTTCAGTATGACAGTGAAAATACTTTTCCTTTGCCTCAGCCACCTTCGGACCATCCTTCTTCGGCTTGCTCTCTTTCTTCTACTTCTTTGTAGATTTAGTCTTCTTCCTTCCAACAAACTTTCTATTGAAAGAAGAAGCCCGCTCCACAGCAAGAATAGAACCTCTTGAACTCTTCAAGGTACCCTCCATTGTGACCAACATATTGACAAGTTCAAAAATAGTACAGTCAAGTTTGTTCATATAAAAATTCACGATGAATTGACTATATGAACTGGTAAGGAATTGAAGGATTAGATCCATCTGTAATTCCTTTTGCATATCTAGCCCGAGCTTCTCAAGCTCCTCAATATCCTTGATCACTATCATACAGTGCTCATGGACAGACTACCCTTCATGCATCTTCAGATTGAAGTCTTTTGGACACTTCAAAGTGTGCAATACGACTCTGCTCACCATACAACTCTGGTAGGTGAGTAATCATGGCCTGGGTAGTGGGCATATGCTCGTGCTAGCTTTGCAACTCATTTGACATAGACGCCAGCACATAGCACTTAACCCAATTATCTTCATCCATTCACTTCTCAAAAGCAGCTCTCTGCTCAGTAGTAGGACGGTTTGGCAACACAACAGGATCCTGGTCAAGAGCATGGCTTAACTTTTCTGAAGTTAGGACAATCCTGAGATTTTTGAGCCAATCTTTGAAATTATTATCAGTCAAACGGTTGGTTTCAAAGATGCGAGCTAGAGGGTTTGAGGCTGACATAATGGTTTAACTGTAAGAGTAGAGATTCAAGTTAGACTTTTATACTTAATTTTTTAATTTGCTTCTAGGAACTTTAAGAAGCAAATAATGACTCTCACTAATTTTTTGGATCTCTCCACTCTCCTGGAAGGAAACAAAAATCCTAACACGATAAAGGATTCCTAGTGGGTGCTGCGGTCCCATCGATGACATGCACCTCACCTAACAGTTATTGGTAACATGCACACCGATGCGTAGGCAACTCTTTACCCAGATGCTTCATTAAGCATATTACAGGTACTTGATCTCTAAGTCATGTGGACTCACCTAATAGTTATTGCCCACACTTCTTAGTTAAGCCCGACCTACCATTCACAAGCAGGTGCAAAGCCGTCATTGGGTCTCTCACCTAACAGTTATTGGGCCCAACCTCATCCTTATCCTGGAGTAACTCTTTACTAATAGAGTGGTTGCATATTCTCAATGTAACTGAACCACTGTGACCAGCCGAAAACAATCAACATCGATAACACATCTGCACATCTACAATGGTGGAAGACCTATGGACTTAATATTTATGGAGAGATTTGAGTTTAGGTCTCATCTAATCAGTCATCATATGACTGATCTAACTGGCATGGACTAAACCAAAATACTAAGCAATCTAATTCAAGACCCAATCTTCCAAATTGATCAGGTAAGTGGAGAACGATGGGGGTCCCCCCATTGCCTTTCTTAGACACCAATGAATTGGCCAGGTCGGCTAAAGAAATTAATTAAATAACCATGTCTCATTAACTTGTCTGAGACATCAATAGGTCAATTGATCAGAATTGATTAGCTCAAGCAAATCGGGCTTAAACTAACGAGCCAAATTAGGTCCTTATGTTAATCAATTCTATATATGGGACTCAATCGATTTGATCAACTATAATTGTATGATCATTAACTTAATGGATCTAACTTAATTCAAAACTTGACTCGATTTGACCAATTACTTAATCGAATTAGACCCATATGACTCAAATCAAAAATCTTAGATGTAATCCTATTACATGATCTAATTTTTGATTTTTCCATAATCAAAACACTCATGTACAAACACAAATTTTAGATTCTAAAATCATATTTTAGATCTAAATTTTTTTCATAAAAATAAGTTTTAAAATATGAAAATAATTTTTAGATTTTAACATACAAATATATATCATATATATGCATGTATAATTAGATCTAAATAAAATTTCAGATCTAAGCATGATATCATATATCTCATATACTAATCATGAATGAGATTAAAAATAAATTTATGATCTAAATATATAATCATATATCACATATATAAAATAAAATTTAGATCATAAAAAATTTTAGATTTCATGCATGCATCTATATTTCACATGAACATTAACTAGAACTCTTTCTAGATCAAAATTCAGATCTATGCATGCAATAATATATCAACTATATATTTTAAAATTAAATTTAAAATTATATTTTAGATTTAAAGATTCATCCATACATCTTATGTATTAAAAAAAATTAATTTTATTTTTTTTCAAAAATATGTATATCAAAATTCAGCATATGAAAACCCATGGCTCTGATACTACTGTTAGAATTTAGGGTTTGAAGCATGCATATGTGTTTCAAAAACTTAATTTTTTAAATACCACAGTAGAGAATAAGATTAAAATAATTTTTAATCTAAATTTTGCATACATGAAAATATAAAATCATATGAATCTATTTCATATACTGAAATTGACATATGCTGAAATTTAAATTGCGATCAAATTACATACCTTTTTCGCAATCTCTTTCTTCAAATCTGGATCTAAAAGAGATGAGGCTCTCTGTTAGCTGCATAAGTATCTGACCTCTATGAGTATCAACTTGAAATTAGCTTGAAATAGTCCTTTAAGATCTGAATTTTGATTCTCCAAAATTTAGCTTGCTGAATCTGAACAAAGCCTGGATCGCGATCAATGTTTGATCTTTCTCCTTGATCCTTATCTTCTTTTTCTCTCTAGCTTTTCTCCTTAACTTGTAATGCTATGAGAGACCAACAACTAGTAGATGAAGGGCCGCCCAATGCCTTGGGCATGTGCAAAACTTGGGACGCGCATCCCAAGTATGGGGCGTATGGGATGCCCAAGGGAGAAGAAGAGAAAGAGAGAAGGAAGAGTGGCATGGGGAGCTTTTTGGGCATGGAGAGGGGGTGGCTTCGATGGTCTTAGGACCTTAGGGGAGGTCTCCTTTTATAGGCACAAAGATTGAATTCTATTCAATCATATAATACAAATCCTACTTGCATTAGGACTCCTATTAACTTAAGTTATCCAACTTACATTAGGAAGCCCATTAGGTGCCAACTATTGAAACCCTTACACCCATAATTAGACACCCTCTTTTGCACCCAAAAGACACCACATATGAGAATTAAAGGCCCTCTAATCAATGGACATGCCCAAATTGAACAATTCAAAATGGCACCCCATAATAACTATCAACGAGATTCATAAGGGATTTGCACCCTTAATTTATGTGATCTATAACTTTAGACATCAAATAATTAGAGTCTCATGAATCTTATTCATATAGATAATTAGCAGATAATTAAGCTAGAATTAACTTATCCAATAAGTAATCCTAACTGAAAGAGGAATTGAGTCCAACCATGTGCTAGCAAGGTTATCATGAACTCAATGGATTTCTCTAAATCCAATTGACACTTCATAAGCTCAATTACTAATTTCAGGCATGATCTCTTTGTTGTGTGATCTCGTAAGTTCAATTTTATCTGGTAGTGAGATATACAATGATCTATATCATTATATCATTGAAACTCTTTTCAAAGGGTCAAAACAATTTCATTCTAACTCAATCAAAGATTGTTGATCCAAAATAACCCTAGTGAGCTCTCACAATCCATCAGTGACATCTAGCAGTATATAGTGGCATCCCAGTAGAACTGAAATGAATCTCTAGATGTAGTTAATGTGTGATTTAGTTCTTCTATTGTGAGTCCTGACTAGATGGCAGGTCATGGATAAATTATCAAACCTTAACATCAGTTATATGATAGATTTGGTTAGCTCAAGTCCAGATGTGATGTATATGAAAACTCTTTTCCATCAATTACTCTACTATGGCCATAGATTCATGGAATTAGCTTCTCAAATTTCATAGGACTACTCCTCTCTATCAAAGTTGATAGATCCTATCTTGATGCACACCCTACTCCTATAGTGGACCAATTACCGTCAATATCCACTATAAGGGCTCATTGAGACCCATATTTATATATCAATCAATCTCCAGCAGCCTCACTACGAGCAGTAGTATGATCTCAAGTCAAAAGATCAGACACACAACTATAGCATCGAGACAATCACTGACGAATGAATAGAAATTCAAGTGATCTCTCGTATGGTCATGCTTAGTGCTAGTTATTCTCTAACAACCATCTGCACTCATCGTCTTGTGTCTCTACACAATAGATTAGAGATCCATCTATCCCAAAGAAAGCAATTTGTGTGCCAGTCTATCTAGATCTGTCACCGTCCTCATGATGATTCTATGATCGAGAGTCTTTAGGAATGAAATATATATCTCTAATTCTCAACACTTTAAGAGTATGTATCGAAACTAATTTCATAGACGATTCAAGGACATATTACACTTGAATAAAAAAAAATTATCCTTTTATTGAATATATCAATATATTAAGTATAAAATTGTGCCCTAGATTAATTACAATGTGTCAGCTATATTGGCTTCTAGGACATACATCTAACACTCTCTCCTCTTTCTCTCTACTTCTTCATGCCACCCAAAGCAAGAAACCCTAGGGTTTCTTGCCGCCCCATCCAAAGAAAGAAAAAATCAAGGGAGGTGCTAGGGTTTCTAGCACCTCCATCTCCTAGCCACCAAGATTTTGTGCCCCAAGCTCTTGTCCATCCAAAGGGGGGGGGTCTCCACGTCCCTCTCCTTGCTGTGGTGGCTAGTTTTCAAATCCAAGGAAGGGGTGCCAACAATCAAAAGAAGAAGCCAACAAGGTGCATAAGTAAAACCCTAGAGGTGTCAGAGTTTGTAGCTGCCTGCCATATTTAGCTCTCCTCTTCTTGCTGCCCCCTTTATTGGCTATTTATGGCTGGTTCCAGGTCTCCATGCCCTAAAAAAGTTTTCTAATGGAGAAAACTTAGAAGTTGTTTGCAGGCCACCTTGTGGTCCCATAGGACAGAGCTAGAGGTGACGGCAGTAACAGCCTTCGATCTCTTGTTGGCAGGGAGGGTTGACTCTGAGTCACTCCTATTGGCTTGGGAGGGTGATGCAAGAACCTAGGGGGTAGGGCCTAGGGTCATGATTGACACCCAAATTATGGGCCCCTAAATCTTTATCAGAGCGGAGGTGAGGACACAAGATTCTGGCACCCAGACTTGCATCAAAGGAGCTTGAACTACCGACACAGGAGGTGGAGGATCAACCATAGCAGGTTGTTGCACAGTGACGGATGTAGCTAGTCACGGTATCTTTTGTCCAGTTGCCCCAACTGCCCCTGAGGTCAAACTTTTGGCCTTCCACTTCTTCATGCCTAGCTTCTTCATCGCTTCAATCTCATCAGGCCTCATCTCTATGCCAAATTGAAATGAAGCCAAAAAGCAAAAAAGATTAAGAAGGAACAAAAGGGTGCGGATCATCCAATCCGACCCTTACCTTAGGAATCGATGGGGCTAAGGCTGATATTGAAGAGAGTTTGCTTTGACAATAGATCCGACAATACCAAAATTTTACTCCCATGTAGTTGGAGTGTTGTCTATCTTTATCATGTAGCTTGGGAGCTCGAAGGTTAGACTCCCCAGGTCGGCCCCAAGTGGCAAAGCCCCAGTCTAGTATGGTGGAGCAAGAGACATAAAGAAAATATTCTTTCCAACCATGGATCGAGAAAAGGGCAGCATGAATTAGGGCATGAACCCCCTTTTGAGGGAAAACATGCCACTAATCCTCAAATGGGTGCCTCTTGAAGGTATAGAATGAATGGAACAAGTCGACAGATGGCTGGACCTCCAAGAAGCTAGTAGCCAAAAAAATGATAATAAAGTGAAAAGAGTTTGAGACAACCGAACCCAAACCCATGCCAGAAGACAAGAAAAATTTAACTACAAAGAAAGGAAGAGGAAGCCTAAGTCCAGTCTAGAATGATTCCTCATATAAAGCAAGCCTATCCAGAGGAGGATTACAAATTCTATCGAAAGGACCTAGAAGCTCTAAATTAAAATCATTGGGAATGCCAAATAGGGCCCTAATCAAGCTTAGGTCATCCAAACCTAGAATTGAGCAATACTTTTCTAATGCAAAACTCTCATTCCTAGGTTCAAGCTTGAGGACGGGACTCTCCAGCTCACCAAAAAGAAAATCAGTAGGTTCCCGTAGCACTATCTCCTTCCCAACCCTATCCATCTCAGTATAAAGTGTAAAACGCAAAGAAAGGGATTGAAAAGAAGCACGAAGGAATTACAAGAGCGGGCATGGAGAGAAATGATGACAGACAGGAGGAAAGCTAAAGAAAACCCTAACCTGCTGATACAACTTCAAGCTCCCTCAAAAGGACATGACCGTCTCGGAGAGGAAGAAGGCTCAAGAAAGGGCAATGAGAAAAGGAAAGATAGATGAGAGCATTCCTCTTTATAGAGACCACAAGCAGTCTCCAATCCTTGGCTCACTTAGTTTAAGATGCTGAATGATGGCCACATGGAAAAATCAAATCGACTCAAATGATTCTCCAAATGGTGCATTCATTGTCACATCTCTAAAAGCATGCATGGTGCCTCAAATCCCACTGAATCATTAATAAACCACCGACTGATGGCTTTTCATCTAGTATCCCCGAGCAAACCTCACCAACTCTCTGACATGACTGTTCGAGAGCTATGGATGTGACTTCTTGACTAAGAGATATGTAGCACATGTCTTCTGAAACTGCAGTATATAATTGGTACTCCCTATATTTGACCTCAGTTCAGACTAGGGAGTAGGGGGGCATGTGTTGCGGATAAAATTGTGGTGACCAAACTGAAGATATGGGAGAACTTTGATCATATAAGACAATGGGGTCGTCACTGATCCTCACTTTGGCCATTGACTCACATTCAAATCCCTGGCCTAGTTTTCTCGAATAAAGACCTAGTTTATCCTTGCCCTAACGGCCCCCATTCCAAATGCTAATCTCACCTATGCACACTTTGAGCTGCCAACCTACACCACTGCACTCAGATCACCCTCTCCACCAAGAGCATCAAAAACCTCAAGAGAGCTCTTACCTTGGGATGATTGGTACCAACCCATTGAGGTAAGTATAGCATGGGTGAAAGAAGGTCAGGGGATCGATGAGAAGGCCTGCTTAGGCCCTCCATTGCCAATCCTCATGGCATGTGCTATAGAGCTCTCCGACCCCTACCCCAATAGCTATAGTTGGAAAGGTTGACAAACATCCTCCGTGTAATCTCGTCAGGCTATGACACCACTAGAAATAGTTGGATGCACAGCAGAAAAGGTAGGCATAACCGCCCAATCCTGAAAAATTCGATCAGAGATGTTGGAATAGTATGTTTGGTAGAGTCCAAGTTGCCTTCGATTCTCTTCTTCCGTGGCTTCTACACTCTATAAAAGGAGGTCACCCAAGAAACCCCAAGGTAAAAAAATTCTCAGGCATGCACCTTCTTTTCTATTTCAAATTTTTAACTTGAGCATCGGAGGGGCTCCATTGGAGTCGATTCTGGTCAAAGACTTCTTTTGCAGGTCTGGATAAAGCCTCACTCCATCAACTTTGGCTGGAGTCAAAAATCTACCACAACAGGATCAAAAATATCTTTCTTTGTTCCTTGAAGGTTTGTTAGAGTCCACGTATCATGACATACCCTTTTTAAAAATGCAATGCTTGTTGTAAGGAGAGTTAAGAAATTTATTTCTTGATAATAATCTCCATTTATCTATGTTTTTTGGTGTAAAGTGACATCTCTCCATACTCCATAACTCTATAGATATTTTTTTGTTTGTGGATGCAGATGGGCTAGGTTAGGGTCGGGTCAAATCTAAATGATTTACAAAGCCTCAGCTTTGCCTAACCAGCCCATCTTTTGTTAGTCCTGGGCTTGGCTCGGTCATAGACAACCCAACTAAGACCTGGCCTATCATAGCCTCATCTAGCTTTCAGCTATGCATACATAGTTATTTTTCTTGCCTAGTTTTAATCTGATTTGGATACCTGTCTTTGGAGATGGGAAGTTTTAGGATGGGATGGCATATTTGAAGTTGGGATGGGATGCAAGAGAATCAATATAAATTTTAGGGATTCTTAAAGATGGTCCATCCTTGGATTGCACCAAAGGTTTTAACCCTCGTGGATAGGTCTTGTAACAAGGATATCACATTTACGGTCGGACACCATTGAGACCAAAATAGCCTCCTTTGTCCCTAACCTTTTGATTCTCCTAACTTTGTCTCCATTGTAATCTCTACCAACCCAAAATACCCTCCATAATCTCTAACTTTTTTGATTCTCTTGACCCCACCTTCTGCACCGTAGTCTGTAGGATGAGATGCAAGAGGTTTTGATATGAAAGGTGCAGTATTTGAGAGGCTTTAGATATGAATTCTGAGATAGCTATCCAGTAGAATACTTATTAATTACTATGTAGTAGGTTGATAACTTTAATCTAACTACAGTTCAAATTTAAAATGTTTTGTGATACATTGCTTATATGGTCTCAATGATTCAGTAATTAACTGATAATATATGTGGTTGAGTGTTTACATTATGATTATTTGATACATAAATAAGTACATACATATATGATATTATTTATTCATATGCATACCCATACATACATACAATGTTCATATAAATATGTGTATGTCTGCATATGGATAAATATCTAAAAGCGTGTCTCATCTACAATAATTGCATTCAAATTTTTGAAATGTCAATTATATAATCTTTTGGGGAGTTTTCTGAACATTAGGTAGCAATTGGTGAGATGACTTTTTTTTTCTTAATGTTTCTCAATCTTGACATGGTTCCTAGAGCAAATTATCCCATGAAATACTCTCCAATGAACCCAACGTTCTCCTTAGGTGGTTTTACATTTTCATAAATGCTGTGAATAATCAATAGTGTAAATGAAACAAAGTCACAATCTAAATATCAAGTCATGGTTGATATTGCAAATAATGAAATTGATAATTAGATCATAATTAAGCTAAATAAAAGAAGAAAAAGATCTCACAAGCAAGCTGATATTGATAATTTGTTGTAGCATTTAGGTTCTATCTACTACCCAATATAGAGACATATTCCTTGAAATTAAAAGTTAAATATTACTATGTTTGTCTCCACATAAAAATGAACCATTAAAATCTACAACTATTTCATGAGTTATTTAGCAGCTGCAATACATCTCGAAAAACACTATGAGTTCTCCATCTAAACTTCTTTCTCTTCAACTAGGCTAAGGTCTATCTCGACATTGAAGGTCGTGCAAATATCCTGAGTACTCTTTCCCCTTACCATGCTAGCAACTTTTTCACAACCTTGGTCCTATAGACTCTTACTATCAAGATAATTGGTAGCCTAAAATCAAAACATGAAAGATTAAAATTAATTTCATTTGACACTAAAATAGTTTAACAAAGATATTTTATTGAAGGCATAATGTGGATGGATGATTAAGCAGTATAATATTACAAATTCAAGATGGCATTTTTAACTTCTTGCTCTCTATACTATTGCACAACTACACTAAAAGAGAAAAACCACTATCAAGAGTGAAATGTTCCACCAATATAGAAAATATGTTAAAATGAGATGCAATTTTAGATATTCAAACAAATAATAATAACATGCCGACTATGCAACATATTTTAGCATATGTAAAAAGATAAATAAGGTAAAAACACAAGTGCATATATTTGAGAAAATAAAATTAAAATCTAGCAATTTAATTCTTATGGTATATTACCCTCTATCACATTGGGCAAAGAACAAATGCACTAACACCATGCAAAGAACATGAAAACCACTATATGATTTTTAAATCATAAATCTGTTAAGCTAATATCTTATGGTTTTTAATGGATAATATTAAATATATCTAAAGAAGATGGTGAAACACTTGGCAGTCACCTTAATTAAGCATGAACCCCAATTTTTCAGTGGTCAAAGAATCTACTTATTCCAATTGAATTTAGCCCTCATGGCCATCTTATACATAAGCACATTATGGTAGCCTAGAAATATAATGTCAAACATCCAAATGTAAAAAAAAAGGGTTAAACTAGTGAGATATTCTTATCTATTTTATTCATACTAGATTCTTATTAGTTTACTCTAAACTTAGCATGTAAGATCACACATGAAAATCTACTTATATGCTATGGATTCAATCTCTCTCTCTCTCTCTCTCTCACATAGTGCATGTATATGTATATATTCATACATGTGTGTGTGTAATCCAGGTGAAGCTAAAACCTATGTGTTGTTGCTGAAATCTGGCTCTCAGTCAGAATAGCTAGAGTGGTGGTGCATCCTTCTAGGGAAGTGACCTGCAAGACAAGTCCTGACTGCAGTTGGCTTTGGTGGAGACCTTCCGATGCTCAAGTCAACTCACAGGAAACAGAAGAGAAGGAGCACTTTTGGGAGAGATTGTATGCATACCTTGGGGGTCTTCTAGAGATCATTTTGTAGGTGAGGGCTGAAAAGCCATTTTGGATAGGTTGTCTGACCGATTTGGATGTGATATGGTGAGATTTTCATTTGAGATCTTTAGGACTAGATGTTTATGCTTGCCTTATCTATTTTGAAGCTAACAGTGATATTGCAAGCACTTTTGAATTTGAAATGAAGACATAGGTAGGATCAGACTAGCTTCGATTGAGGAGACTTCGGAGTAGTTTGATGAATATAGGCATTGAAGGAAGAAAATGGCTGAGGTCAGTTGTGTTCACTGGGATAAGGATCGGTAGGGGCCGAAGTATACTTACAATCTGCCATCGAAGTCTCAGATCAATCTATCTAGATATTAGCCTATCATAGAAACTAAGATCAACAGGCAAAGTTTAGGTCATGGGTCGAAGTCTGGACCGATTGGAGCCTGGTGTTATATACTGAATGACTTCCTTCACATAGTCCCTCCATGATTTGGGGAGACATTTCTACCTCTGGGATCAGGTATATTCATCTTCAATAGTGCTGTGGTATCGGCCCTATATACTTCATCACATGCCTTTTTAGTGGCTTATATCTTCGGCCTGGGTGACAAATTATGCCCCAACACATGCCCCTACTCTAGAGTTCAGTGTGGATGAAGGGAATACATGAGTTCTGATTAGTCGAAGATATGCTATCGTTGCTACTGAAATAGCATTTGCAGCTTTTGGGTGAAACAAAAGGTCACATTAGTAGGTAATTATGACCATAAAAAGTAGAGCAGTTAGTGGAATTCGAAAAGTAACATGCCTTATTTCTAGTGCAAATCACTAATAAGTCGGCTGACATCCCCTGCACGCCAATGGAGACATACCAATTGTCAATCATCAGATAGTTAGATAGGATTTGATATCTAGACCATTCTACTCCTCTTTATTCATAAAAGGAGATCATATCCCTTATTTTCTCTTTCTCATGCTTTTAGATCTTCTCTAGCTTTTTCTTTCTTCTCCGGTCAACCTCCTTGCTCTGAGAGCAAAGCTGTCAAAATGGGCTGTGGCCCACGGGTTGGCCCATTTAGGCACTTAAAATAATAGGGCTGGGCTAGTATTTTGGCATCCCATTTAACAAAAGAACTTTTTAGCCTAACCCATTTATGGCCCAGCTCGTGAAGGGCTGGCCCATCTAGGCCACAGTCAGCCCATTTATTTTTAAAAAAAAGTGACATAATTATACAAAATGTTAAATGTTAGAAAGAGGGTTTAATATTAAAGTTAGTCATGTGACTGACTTTTTATTAAACCGTCCATCTTATTCTTTCTAATGTTCAAATTAAAAATTACCTAAAATATTTTAATTGAGAATAGGGACTGAATTTTAATGGTTGGACTCACTGTTATTTGAATAATATTTATTACTTATTGATTTCTTTGATTTTATGGAGTTTAATTAGTAACACCCTTTTTTTTTCTTACAGAGAATGGAGATTATAATATTATTATAAATTTTTTAGAGTTATTTCATATTTGCTTTTGGTATTTTAAAATTTGATATAGTGATTGGTATTATTTATTTATTTGATGATGTATTATGTTTGAGAGTTCTTTAAATTTTTATAATTTTATAATTATTTTAATTTTTTTTGCGAGTTATAAGGGCCAGCCCATTTAGGCCCTTCACTTATAAGGGCTAGGGCTTGGCTGTCAATTTGATGGCCTGTTTATCAAAAGGGCTTTTTTGGCCCAACCCGTGAAGGGCTGGCTCTCTATGAGTTGAGCTGGTTCATTTTGATAGCTCTATTTGAGAGTCCTTCTAGTCATCTCTCTCAATCTTCTTGGATCACTGACGGCTTCTTTTTGATCCGCCATCTCCACCTCCTATGAAGTCATAGGTTGGTTTTCTTTTCTTTTTCCTGATTTTTTTTTTGTTTCTTTGGTCCGATCACCTTTTCTTTCCTTTTCTGCATCCATCTTCTCCTATTTTCTTCATGTCTTCTATTGGCTGGTACTGGGAGTCTCAGTGAAGGCTGATCTTCTGAATCATCTTTCTCTTTGGAGAAGCTCCTGTTGGTTTAGACAAAGGGTGTGGTATTGTACTGCCCTTTGTTCTTGACACAATCAAATCCAAATTGATTTCGAAGGATCTGGATCTCATCCTTGCTCGATATGGGATCCCGACTTCATTTAATCTAGAACACCCTAGCCCTAGCAGTAGGTTGGTAGCCCTCTTATGATAGAATCGACCTATATGAAGAAGCTTTTAAGGCTAGACTTAGGTTATCCATTCATCCTTGTGTCATCGAACTCCTTCATTTCTTCAATATTTTTCTTTGCTTTGTCATTCTAAACTCTTTTAGTTTCATCATTGACTTCATTGTTCTTTGTTCCATGACTAAAGTCCCACCTTCCATCTCTCTTTTTCAATCCTTCTATACCATAAAGAGGCGTACGGATAACTAATGATACATCTCTCTTCCAAGAGAGGTCCCCACCTTGATAAAAGGGACTCCATCTTCGATCCATGGTTGAAAGGATTGGTTCCTCTTTATTTTGGAGCCCTCCATTGAAGAATGGAGACTTCCTTCTGGGATCGATCGAGGGATTCTATCTTTCAAATCCCGAACCTTGGGGATGAGGACTTAGAGCACTCCACAACTTTATGAGAATACAAAATTCCTCCATTAAAGGAGTTATTATCAGAGCAGACTCTCTTTAATACTAGCATCAGTCAGACGATCCCAAAGGTGAGGATTTCTCCAATCTTCCTAATCCCTTATCCTCCGAAGCCCACTACATTCTTCGCTCCTTTGATCGAAAGAAGTAGCAGTTCAACTTAGATGGGATCAGACTCCATTGGAGTGTCTGCAATGTGAAGATGGGACTCACCTTTGCTGCCCTCCAATGACGTCTTCGATAATTGAAAGACTATGCACTATAAGAAAAATAGTTTTATCAATGGCTATTAGTGATGGCAAATTTGCTGTCACTAATAATATTTTTTACCAACAAAAAATGATGACCAAAATATTTGCCATTGCAAAAAAAATAGTAATGATATTTTTGACTTTTAGCAATGGCAAGTTGCATCACTAATAAAAACTAATTTTATTTTTTTTAATTTGATTGTAGAATTATTAGCAACGAAAAGTTCTTATTAGGGACGGTATTTTGCCATCCCTAATACTAACTTTAAAAACACCCCACTTATTTTTCACTTTTCATTTTTGCTAATCCCGCTGCCACCTTCTCTTTCCCCACCTTCGGTCCCCCTCTTTCCCCTACCATCGAATCCCCTTGAGCCACCGACCGCCTCTTCGAGCCCCCGACCACCTCTTCGAGCACCCATTCATCGGATTCCAAGATCCTCGACCACCTCCTACCTCCTCGAGCCCCAGCCCGACTCCCCCCGATCCTGCCCCACCACCAGAGCCCCTGAACTCCCCCCAGCCCCCACACCATTGGAGCTGCCTTGGATCCGACATTTCCTCACTTCCCCAAGCTCCCTCCTTCCTATCTGCCTCGCAAAGCGGGCATCCCACTGTTCCGCCTCCCTTTTCATTTCGCACCCCTCTCCTTCCTGAATCGAACCCCCTATCACCTCCCCCTTCTCCCCCCATTGCTCCCCTTACTGGATTGGACCCCCCACCACCTCCCTATTCTCCCCTCACCCCTCCCCTCCCCTTTCCAGCACCCCCTCCCCCCTCCCTTGATCCTACCCCCTTCCCCCCTCCCATGACCCTAAGCACAGTGCTGCCACCCCCTCCCCTCCCCCCTCTTCAGTATTGCCTACCCACCTCACCACACCACCCCCCTCCCCCTCGGCCCACTTGCCCGTGATAGCCTCCCCTCCCAAATCCCTTTTCTTCATTTCTTTTTTGTTTTTGTTTCTGCATCGAGGTGGGGTTTTACATCCTTTGTGCCTGCTTATTTGAATGCTGTTGCTATGGAACATATTTGTAAAGATATAAGCACTTGACTTTACCAAGAAAATTCACCATTTTCTTGATTATGTTGTTAGCTCGACAGCCCCTCATACAATAATTAAAGTTAAGTGTCTTTGGAATATTTTATGTTAAATAATATTGAAAATAATAGAATAGCCCCTCATATTTTTTACTTGTTGGTAGTTCTTTTTTTTGGTGCAATAGATATAAATACCTAATTATTTAATTGTTACAATTATAGATGCTGCAAAATCTCTTTGGTATGGTCTGTCAGGTGAGCTGCCGAACAAAGACAAAGGCTGCCCATGATTACGATACATTTGGCACAATGTATGCTAAATAAGTAATACGTTTGGCATAAGATATGCTATGGCCTCTTTTTCTTATTTCCATATGATATGTTAAAGCTGATGGATGCTGATGGATTTTGCTTGCTATATTTTTATGGTTACCTCCTTATTTTTCCTAATGATAATCTAGACTGGATGAATATTGAAGGGAATGGCTTCATAGATTTGCTATGGTCTATTTTTCTTATTCCCATATGATGTGTTAAAGTTGATGGGTGCTGATAGATTTTTCTTGCTATATACTTATAATTGCCTACTTATTTTTTTTGATGATGATCTAAAGTTAATGGATATTAAAAGGAATAACTTCATAGATTGCTATGGCCTCTTTTTTGCTATGACCTCACTAGCTCTATATATTATGTTGGTATCACTTATTTTTACTATAGATAATATTTTCTTATTTAGAACATGTTGCAGCACATTTATAGAGCCACCAGAGGGGTGAGTAGGAGCAGAGTCATAGGATTTGACCATAACATCAATCCTCCAGTAGCTCGATACTCCTCTCAGGGCTCAATGACCCAAACGTGGGCTGATGCACATGTGGAAGAGGTTGTATAAAGGCTTTGGAGCTAGTGACTTCCGAGCTTATGAGACACCGTCAGTGATACGATCATTTGGATTCTCTGAGACTCATATCTGCATGATCAACTGGGCTCATTATCACAGCCATCATAGTAGATAAATTTATTAATAATTTTTTTTATTTATTTTAAATTTTTATATTTAAAAGTTTCATATAGTTAAGTTTGAGTTTGAAAAGGAGATCTAGATGTAAAATTTAATCTAACTATCCAAACGATGGGTCAGGAGTGTTTATAGCTCTGTATAATCGAATAAAATATATAAAAATAATCTATTTAAAAATTATAATATATTGAAATATACATCTCTGTATCGATATATATATTTTTATATTGAAATTTATTAATAATACTTTATTTTTCTTTCTTATAGGTTGTTGGGACATTCAGCTCTCATCCACTAGCTACTGGAAATGACATACAAGAGCAGGAGTATGATAAGGAGGAGCTTGCATGATTTATATATATATATATATATATATATGTAATTTTGATACCTATAAAGTAGTAAAAATTTATAAAATTATATACCATATATATTTAATATAATATAATTAATTTTATATTTATGATTATGTTAAATAATTATTATTTTATTTATAATAGATTTTAAAAAATATTATTGCTTGTTAATGTGATTAAAATAGATTTTAAAATATATAATAATAAATTTTAAAAAATTAAAAACTATTAGCGACGGTAGTAGTGATAACTATGACATCGCTAATAGTGTTTTAATATTTTAATTAATAAAATAAAGTTATTAGCAATGGCTTTCTATTGCTAATATCATTGCTAATTACTATTATTAACGATGGTAATTTCATCGTCACTAATAATGATAATTAATGATGAAGATATTTTTATCAAATTTTTAGTGATGGTAAAATGACTAATAGTGGTGGCAGTTAGCCATCGTTAATAGTCTTTTTTTTTTGTAGTATGCCAATGCCACTTTCGACGGGACACTTTTTGAAGCGAGCTTGAAAAAGGTTGAAGGAGAGCTCCACAAGGGAGTAGAAGCGGATGATAACATCCTTGATCCAGATAAGTTCTTTCTTCCTCTCTTTTCTTCTCCTTTTATTTTTGGTGCTAACTTCTTACTTCCTAGATAAAAATAGGTCACTATGTCACGGTTGTTGGAAATTATATCCTGAAGCTAATCGTTTGATGATTGTGCTAATTATAAATATATATAAATTGTTAAATAATAAAAGTTATTTGATATTTTTCATCACAAGATTACATCTTTTAATGAACTCCTATATTGTGATGAAGTTCTTGGGACTACTTTGATCGATAAAGAAAGATTTATCACGTAGTCCTTAAACTGATTCGCGACCAAATGATATGCTATTACTAGGACGATAACGATATCAAGTGTAGGTCGTTGTATGCCATATGCGTTGGTTGTCCTCGTAACCAAATGGTATGAAGATACTGATATGGCATATAGATAAAATGTAGGAGTTCATCGATACTGAATGTGACCAACTATGGAGCACTCTGCTCTTAAGGATAGCTTGCGAAGGGTATGGGAATAAGTGTCCCTCTGACCTAAGATCACCATGATGACTTGCAAGCAACTCACTGTACTTTGATGTCAGACTAATTAATTTTTTAATTCAGTGATGGAAGGTTTCTGGGTATAGTCAAGTATTTATCAAGTTGGTGCATGAGTCAAAATGGGATTGACCTCTCCGAATTAGTAGGAGATATGCATCAGTGTATTTCAATTTAGCAAAACCTGTGCCTGGATAATCCATATGATGGATTTAAAAAAATTTAAAATATAATATGGATGACTTATCTAGAATTGATAGTTAAATTCTTGGCAGTCCTCAAGCATTAGGGTCAAAGAGATGAATTATACAGTAACCATATGCCAATAGGTACTTGAATGTTGCTTCACCTTCATTCGACCTATCCGGACATCGAGTCGTCATTGCTAGATGGTTACATTGATTGATTTAGCAAGGTATTTCTATGCTACCTGCTTAGGATTGAACCTACAGGGTCACACTCAAAAAAATTTTTTGACTGATAATGTGGCTGATCAACGATTGAGAATCATTCAAGGACTTAATTGTCAATTCGATTGATGATTAACCTTATACAAATGTTGTAATAAATTTATTCATCAAGTGTTAGTGAATTAATAAAAAATTAATTAATAATTAGATTATTAATTAGTTTAATTTGATTAAGCAAAGTGGATTAAATAAAATCTAATTGAATTAGATTCAATTAGGTTTAACCTGATTAGGTTATGAGATGATCTAATTGCTAAGGAAGAATTATCCCTGATTTGATCATAATTTTGGTTCAATCAATTTTTGATTTGATTAAAATTTGATTAAAAATTTATGAACCTAATTATATTGAGTTTTATATATTTTATTTGGGCTAAATCAGATGTGATTTGGTTTGGATTCAAATAAGGAAACTTAGAGTCCTTATTGGAATAGGACTCTTCTCCCTATGCCAACCCAGATTGCATGCCATATATCTCCACACACAAAATTATTTTGTATAAGATTTTTTCACGCCAAAGAATACTTTCCCTTACCTATCTGACATCCAAATTTGATTTGGTTTTGATAAAAAAAAATTTTGAAATTGAATTTCAAAATATTTCTTATCAGGAGAATCTATTCTCATCCAGATCAACCTCTCTATACCAATAAATTTTTTTCTCATTATATGTGCAATATTTTGAGAAGATTTTTTATAGAAGATCAATTGAAGAATTGATTTATCATAAAAAAATATGGAAAGGGGTGTTCCATATTTTTTTAGCATATTTTGGGATGTAAAATTATGAAGGGAGGTAGAATCCTATAAGAGTCTAGGATCACTAGGACTCTTCACCCTACCTCCTTACATGCCTATAAAAGGGGCTTTTGTAATTTTTTTTTATGTGTGTAAGATACCAGAAGAGAGCTCTTCACATGATAGAAGTTTGGAAATGGTTCATGGTGTGAAAAATAGAGAGGAGGGTCTTTTCTCTTGGTTTTTGCTTTATTTTTTGGAGGTAAATTTGATAAAATCTAAATTTTATTCTCTAGGATTGATTGAATTTCACTATTTATGGCTTTCTTCCAATATAATGAATCGGATGATGACATAGCATCATCATATGTGTAAGAATCACCCTCTACAAGGTATGTAAAAAATTTTTCTCCAAAATTCCTTTCAATTCTATTTCTCTTACTTCATTTTAATTCAATTTTAGTTTTAAGTTCTAGTTCTATAGATCTAAAAGAAGATGGTTCACATTCTAAGGATCTAGAAATTCTAGTCTTAAAAAAATATATCCTCAAAAAAAGAAGCATCTCTAGCTTCAAGGATTGAATTATAACTTATATCACTAATATCTAATTTAATCACTAAGAACCTAGAGGCATTACTATTTTGGGAATAGCCTATAAAGATAGCATCTATAGTTTTAGATCCTAGCTTTCTCTTTTGGGTTCTGAAATATTTACCTGAGCTAGACACTCCCACACTTTGAGAATATTCAATTTAAGAGATCTGTCTTTCCAAAATTCATAAGAGATCTAACCATTATTCTTAATAGGGATCCTATTTGGGATGAAGCAAGAAGACATAAGATCTTCTCCCCATAAGTTCTCAGGTAGGCCTGAGCTAATCAACATAGCATTCATCATATCCAAGAGGGTATAGTTTTTATGCTCAGCCATATCATTGGACTGTGGAGAGTAAGGAGTACTTCATGAATTATTCTATGTTCTTGATAGAATAGAAAAAAATTATTTAAAGTATACTCTCCTCCTCTATCAGTCCTAAGAATCTTATTTTTTCTTGTTGATTTTCTACTTCACTCTTATAAATTTTGAATTTATTGAAGGTTTCATCCTTAGACTTAATTAGGTAATAATAACAGTATCTGAAAAAATCATCTACAAAGGTTACTATGTTCCTATTGCCACCACAGGTTGTAATTTTGGTAGAGTCACATATATCACTATATATTAACTCCAAGATTGAAGAATTTCTTTCAACTGATTTAAATGATTTTCTTGGTTGTTTAGATTTAGCACATATTTCATACTTAAATGTATCTAAGATTGATTTAAGAATTGGGTTTAGATCAATCATATGTTTGACTTTTCCTAAGCATACATGACCCAATCTATCATGCCACAAATTTTGATTAGATTTATTCATAAAATAAACTTGATTCTTAGCTTTATTAATAAAATAATTTATTACATTCAATTTGAATAAGCCTTCACTTACACATCTTTTTCCTAGGAAAGTATTATTTTTAGTTATTATAACTTTATTACAATCAAGGATAATTTTACATCCTCTCTGAACCAGCTGAGATCTACTAACTAGGTTCTTGCTGAAGTTTGGAACATACAATGCATCCATCAGGGTAAGAACTTTTTCAGAAGTCATCTTTAAATTAATATCCTTGTCCCTTGATCTTGGTAGCTGTATTATTCCTAAGGATTACACCTCCTTTGCTTGAGTCCTTAATAGTAGTGAACCATGAGCGGTCAAAATAAATATGAACATTAACTCTTGAATCCAACCACCAATCAAGGTTAGAGAAAGTAACATTAACTTTAGGGTTAGTAGATTTCACTGGTATTGTTGGTTTGGTTCAACTCTAGGTTTTGATTTGGATTTGGTAAGAGTCAAGTTAGCTTGGGCACTTGGGACTCTGGTTTGCTGGGTTTTAAATCTATGTTGGTCTTCTATTTTGATTGAATTTAGAAGTTGAGTTAGGATTAGCTCTTCTTGCTTATGGAGCTGACCTTTGACAAAGCTGTCCCAAGAAGGAGGCATGTTATCAAGAAGGCTCGAGACCTTAAATTCTTCAGCGAGAATAGTTCTATTGGTTTGAAGCTTCCTAAGGTATTCTTGGAATTGGTGGAGTTGGTCATTTATAGGTTTGTCATCTACCATAATATATCTAAGAAATGATGTGATGTTGAACCGTTCAACCCCAGCATTATAAAGATCATATTCAGACTCTAGGTTATCCCATAATTCCTTTGCACTCTTTGTAGATGGATAAACATCATAAAGTGAATCAGAAAGGGCATTTAGAATTCTATCTTTACAAAGATAGTCTTCTTCAGGGGTGTCAGGAGTGGTTGAACTAGAGGAGGTAGAGGATTGGTCAATAATCGGCCAAAGCCTCAATGTGGTTAGCCAAAATTTCCTTTGGCTTTGCCACCTTATAAAGTTGGTTCCATCAAATTTGCTGGGTTTAAGACTAAAGGTTTCATCTCTAAGGATAGCCATTTGGTCCAGTGTGGTTCAGAGGAGAAAATTGGAATTTGAAGAAAATTTATTAGTTCTTTGCTTAATTTGCTTTATTCACTAGTATCACTTAATAACATTTATTAAGGTTGAATCGAAATAATTTAGCATGCAGTAATACAAATTTTGTGGGGATCTTTGATTAATTTTGCACCACACAAAACTATAGAAATGATGCTATGATAATTAAAAAAATATAAATATAAAATATACAAGGAACATAAACCATAATTATGTGCAAACAATTATATTTAATATAAAATTATATGCATGCACTACAAAAATATCTATGTAGTCTCCTTTAGACTGCTATAAAAATTATATGAAATAATATATACATATATATATATTGATATGTATAAGATCAAATTTTTTTCTTTCTCCTAATGCATGTGAAACAATATATATTGATGTGACAAACTAAAAATATAGAATCTGGCTTGGAAGGTGGTTAAATCACTGTCCTAAGGAAGACTTCGGTCCCTTCTCATGCAAAGATTTGGGCCGCGCATCCTCTTCCAAGGTACAATCTGAAAGCCAAGTACTCCAACACCTGTCGGTGGCATGATCTCGATCGAACGTTGATCAAACCCATCCTCAGCCCACATGGTCAAATAAAGAGGAAAAAAAATGAGTGAGAGAGAGAGAGAGTGTGTGTGTGTGTGTGTGTTGAGAGATTTTAGAAAGAGGAAAAGAAGAACTTTCGAGGGTAGTTTGAAAAGCTAAGGATACAGGCCTTTTTATAGGCTCAAAATGGCCACGTGTGAAATCTGTATGTGCATAAATAACTCACGGAACGGCCACCCGTGCGCGTAGCACTCATGGAACGGCTGCGTGCATCTGAAGAGGAGTTTTTGAAACTCCAAAAAAAAAAGTTATTACTGCATGACGCATTCATCTGAACAAATTATGCAATTCAATGGGCTAGTTCAAATCCCATATCAGACATTTTGCATGGAACTGAACTATACAAGATTATTTCAGCTCATTGAAGACCTTCATTCATTCTTTTCCTTCAAGAACAAAACAAGGAGAGCTTGTAAAATACAAATTCTTCTGAAATCTCTAGTCATTTATATCTAGGTAATAAGAGTGCCAGGACTGATTAGCAAGAATAGATAGAAGTACTTGTATCATAAAAGTTTTGCGATCACATAATGCTCAAATGCATATTGCCATTTATTGATAGCAAAATGACTATTGCAAGTTATTCCATAAATCCATTGGCTATTTTGTGAAGCTGATTCAAAATAATGTAAACAATCACTGTCAAAGGCCTTGACTTTGACTGTGCCCTCATCACCATTTGTGTGGTTTAAACTTGATTTTATTGAGGTAGCTCCAAATACCTAAATCTTTGGAGCATCTGTTTTTGAACAAAATCAGATTTTTCGCTTGAGATGGCAAAGAGTGGGAGTTCTAATACTTATATTATAAAAATAAACATGTAAAGGGCCAATATATTTACCATACGATAGGTTGTCTACTCTCCATGAGATAGACTGGATTTGTAAAGTAAAAGGGATTAAAGTCAGATGATATAGTTATTTTCTACGTGTGCGGATGACTGCAATATCCTTATTTTTTTATTGATATTGAATACAAAAAAAATACATATAATAATAACTTCTCTTTAACTTATAGAGAAGAGTAGTTACTACTATTCTTCTCCCTCTTTTCCTCTTCCATATGAGTCAAAAAAATTACTATTATATGTATGCTTTTCGTACTTAGCATTGATAAAAAAAAATATAGATTTTGTAGCCTACAAAAAACAACTATATTACCAGGCTTCAACCTCTTTTCCTTTACAAATCCAGTCCATCTCTAAGAGAGGAGATGGTAAACATATTGGCCCCTTACACATTTATTTTTATAATATAAATACTGAAACTCATACTCTTTACCATCTTGATTGAAAAATCTGATTTTCCTCAGAAATAGATGCTCGAAAGATTTAGGTATTAGGAGCTACCTCGTATCACTCAGCTTCAAAATCTTTGTCAATATCTTCTCTTAGTATCATAAAAGATTGAAGAAGAGTGCGCAAAGCTGGGTGAAGCCTGATCAAGATCCTGTCCCTGCACCAATCTGGGCAGGCTAGATGATGCGGAAACCAACCCCGAAAATAGGGCCAAACACCCTTTGCATGGTCATTTTCGGGTCCCAGCTCACTCGTCGGTGGCTGGGGCTCCGTCTTCGGCCAGAGGCTGATGCAGGGGTGGGCAGAGGCCCTTCACGACAAACACCGGTGACGTAGGTTGCCAGAAGAAGGGAAAAAAATCAAATATAATCGAGGAAAGGCGATTTTTGGTGAGTTTCTCCATCGGCAGCGATGGTTCAATGCCTTGAAAAGAAGAGGAATGCTAGGAATTAGGTAGCTCAAGATGGAAGAAGAGGGAGTTCCTACCAAGTTCGGCCTATCTTAGAAGTCTGTTTCCCATCCAGACTCATTGGAGATGAAGACTCTCGATGGGAGTCTTCCTCCAGCCTTTTCTTTTTTTTTTCTTTTTTTTTTTACCGATCGAGAGCTGGTGCCTAGTGCAGCGGATTAGGCCATCACATAGGCTAGGCCCAGCCACAAGAACCAGACCTAGACTCGACCTAGCCTATCCTATGTTCTTGTTGACCTATGCATGGTTATATTCCTTAGCCCAATTTAGTCTAATATATATGGATGGGTCTTGGTGGTCTTGGTGTGTGTGGAAGAGGATCACATATGAGCCTAGAGATGCTAGGATGGGATGAAAGAACTGAGAGATTGGAATGAACTATATTTTACGGTCTTCAGATATGAATTTTGATATACTTAAATCTAATTATATTACATATTTGGTAGTTGGTTGAGTGCTTAAATCTATATGATGCATTGCTTATGGAGTCCTAATGATTTGGTAATTAATTGATAATATATATGGTTAAGTGTTCACATTATGACAACTTTAATTAGACATACATAAGTTGCTACATATGTATAATATTATCTATTCATATACATACACATGCATACATACAAAATATATATATATATATATAGACACACACACACAAACATACATATATATATATATATATACTCTATGTGTGTGTGTGTGTGTGTGTGTGTGTATATGTTTCTCTCTCTCTCTCTCTCTATATATATATATATATATATATATGTATATATGTATATATATATACTATATGTATATATATATATATATGTACACACGATATATATATATATATATATATATATATATACATATACATACATATACAAATATATATACACATGTACACACACATGCGCACACGCATGCGCGTGCGCACACACACACATATATATACACACACCCACACACACACCCACATATATATATATATGTATGTATGTATGTACATGTATGTATGTATGTATGTATGTGACTATCTATTTATCGATACTTATCCAAGAGTATGTTCCATATACAACAATTGCATTCAGATTTGGATTTGCAAATTTTCAGAAATTTTAATTATCTTATCATTTGGGGAGTTTTCTAGATATTATATAGCAATTGGTAACATGACTTTTCTTTTCTATTTTTTTTTTTTGCTTTAATCTTTCTCAATCTTGCATGGTTCCAAGAGCAAATTATCCCACAGAATACTCTCCAAATGAGCTCAATGCTATTCTTAGGAAGTTTTATATTTTCATAAATGCTGTGAAGAAACAATGATAAAAATGAAACGAAGTCACATTCTAAATATCAAGTCATGGTTGACATTGCAAAGAATGAAATCCATGCCTAGATCATAAGCTATATAAACAAAGTAAACAAGAAAAAGTTCCCACAAGCAAGCTAATTTTGATTATTTGTTATAGCATTTAGATTCTATCTACTGTCTAATATAGAGAAATATTCCTTGAAATTAAAAGGTAAAGATTACTTTGTTATTTGGCCACATAAAAATGAACAAGTAATGTCCACATTAATTTCATGAGTTATTTAAGAGCATTAAAACCTCTCTAAAAGCTCCATGAGTTTTTTTGAACTTCTTTCTCTTCCATCTGGCTAAAGTTATTCTCAACATTGAAGGTCCTGCAAATCTCCTCATTACTCTTTCCCCTTATCATACTAGCAAATTTTTGACAATCTAGATTCTACAGACTCTCAATATTAAGATAATTGGCAGCTTGAAATCAAAATAGGAAAGATTAAATTAAGTTTAAGTTTAAGTTTGTTTGTTTATGTTTGAAAGGATTGATATGCTATAACAAATTTTAATTAGTTTTCATTTATATATGTGCTTATCAAGCATAAGCTCCTACAAGGTTTTTACTAGTTGCTCCTAAATGTTCTTAATATTTGACCTGGTGATTAATGGATATTGAGTTCTACTTATATCAGAACATACAGAAGGTAATCCTAGGGCTTAAGTTCCTTATTATTGAAAGCAGTTGGTGATGTAAAAGCAGTTATTGCATATATGCAATAATATTTTTTGTTTTTGTTTTTGCAATTTTTTAAAGTTATTCTTATCTGAAGTAATTTGCCTCTTTTTTTCTTAAAAGGATGTTACTATGAAGATCATATCTTTTTCTCAACAAGGGCCTTGAGCAATTTGTATGTTGTCTACTAATGGTATAAGTTCCAATGTGACGCTTCATCAGCCTGATTCCTTTGGAGATACATTAACTTATGAGGTTTGTAATTATACCCTTTCCTTTTGGAAAGATAATTCCTTTAGAGGTGTCTCCAACTTATGCATTCTTTTAAATATTTAGAGGTGTTTTCTTCTATTTGTTTATGAATTGTATTGCACACTATGATGGTGTTAACCATTTTTGGGCGATACATGTGCTTAATATTGTTGCCTATATTGAATTTTGGATTGCTGCATGTCATGCTCAGTCATCTTGCAAGCACCAATCTTGGTTCATATCAATAGCCATGAAATTGTTAACTCCATACCACGTATTTAAAATCTTATAGCATATCTACTGTGACTTGTTATCCATGTTTATATTAAATGAAATATGAGAAATAAATTCTGAATGCTTGGTGTAGTAAACTCCTTTGACTGAGGTGCTTAACCCAATAGAGAATTATCCACCAACAACTCCAAAGTAAGTGTACATCTAAAAATCTACGTAATTTTTAAAGAGACTTGTGATAGTCTTTATCCATTTTGTGAAGTATAAAATATTGATAAATTCTATTTATAATCTTTTTAATTATAAGGTGACCTGGTAGTGATATGGCATTCAAATGCAAATATAGGGATCCCCATAGCAGAAAATGTTAACATTACCTATTTTTTTTCTTTCATATAGACAGGCTTCGTCTATGACTGATAAATGCATAATTTGTGTACAAAAGGATTCTTCTTCACCTTATGTTGTAGGTTTTCATGTTAGACTAGATTTTCTAACACTTGTAGGGTTACTTTAGTCTTTACCTCTGTAACCTAAAGAATATGTTTTTTTAATAATTTTATCTAATTTTTGTAGCAGGCCTCTGATAGTGTTGTTTGATGGACCCTGTTCCTAGTCTGCTACTGATTTAATTGCTGCCAAATAGGCTTTGCCAAGGCCTAGCCACTAGCCAGTCAAAGCTTACTATTCCCAAGACCTCATCGAGTTGCATCAACCCAAAGATGGATATGTTGAACTGGTCTTCCTTTGTGACCTTTTGCTTTCGGTAGGATGGTTGTAGTTGCTAAACTAATGGATGATTGAATTTTCTAAATTAATGTACCTCTTGTAGGAAGGCTGACTCTGAAGTGATAAGGAATGTGCAAACTTTTAGACTTTTGTAGTGGTGACCTGCTTTTAATGGCAAATAGACTATGAACATTTTAGTCCGTCTACCATGTAAAATACAAAGTGCTCACATGAGGTGGCAGTTTCTAAAGTGTGCAACAACTATTAAACAAACTATGAGGATGAATTAGCATTTGCTGATGTGGGCTCCATAGCTGTGAATCATTGTTCATGTCATGACCTAGTAATTTTTGTTTTGTTCAGTGCTTGTTCTTCTTTGATTTACTTATTAAATCTAGTGTTAGATTACATGATGTGAATGTTGATATTTAAAAAACTGCATGTATCATCCATCTTGTGTTCAAGAAATTTTGCTTTTGGTAACTACATATTAGCGAAACCTTTGCTGTAGAAGGCTGGAAGATGAAAGAATGTCGATACTGTAAAAGCCAACTATATGCAAGGGATTGTATATAATCAGCACCCATCATTAGTGACCAATTAATTGGGTTAACATCACCACCCATGATTTATTAGTCGATTTATTCCCCAGGAAACTTCTATCATATTATGATGTGCACATATGATTGTATGATTATTGCTTTCAATCAAACTGTTAAATAATACATGTACTATGTGGGCCATCCTATACAGAGGTAAAGCTTGATTTTATGGTTACATGGATTCTATTGAATCTTCTGATTCTCTTGGTGTACCTTTACTCTTTTGTTTTCCTATAATGAGTGAGTATTTTATTAAACCAATAGCTGGATAACTAGGGCCTAGGGGTTATGTAGAGGACTCGAAAAAATCTTTACCTTTTCTCTCCAGTTAACAATGTACTTCAAATATATAATTTGTAATCAATATGAACATGTATATTATTTCAAATCTGAGGTTTCCTACATACTTTTATTATATGTATCAAGCTTATTTATTACTCTTCTTTGAAATGTGTGCAATAATACTATCTTCCTATTTTCATCAGCATTTTGCTATTATGCCTATGATTTGATCTTGTACTTTTTGTTGCCTATTAATATGTTTTATGTTTGCTGGACTAATTTTGTAGGGCCGGTTTGAGTTACTTTCCTTATCTGGATCATTTATGCCAACCGATTTGATTTTGTAGGGTCGATTTGTAGGGGGAGGGGTTGCTGGTCTGTTGGTAGCTACCAATCCTTGTTAGATGTGTGCCCTAGATGTCAGATTGGCTGATGCATTCCTATACAAATCTAAGGGCAAATTTATAATTTTGACCATAAATGAATAAAAGGGTTATTCTTCTATCACGTTGTATACATTGTGTCTGTGATACATCCTTTGAGTTAGTGAAAATGTTAATTCATATTTTTAAGAGTTGAAAATTTAAGGCATGAATTTACATAACTAACTCATAAACAGCTCCTGACCATAGGATCATCATGAGGATGGTGATCGATCTGAAAGGTTGGTGTACGATTTCTTCTTTAGGGTAGATGAGTCTTGAATCTACGATGTGGAGACACCGAAGTGAGAGTATAAGTACTCATTGAGAATGAGAGTACTGAGTGTGACCACATCAAGCAATCATAAGGGAGTCTACCTTCTTGTCAATGACTAGCTCGATGCTGCGGTTGTGTGTCTAGTTCTTTGACCTGAGGTACATCGATGGTTCACCTTGAGTGTGTTATAGTTTGACTACACCATAACTTGGTCCCCTAGCTATTCGAAAGTCTGAGGTGTATGTTGGCTGTAGCATGTTCATTGTAGGAACCAGATCGCACCAAGATGGGATCTATCAACCTCGGTAGATGAGAGGAGTAATCCTATGATGATCGAAAGATCGAGTCCTTAAGCCTATGGCCATGGCAGAGTGAAATAATTAAAAAGAATTTTTCATTGGGGTTTCACATCGGACTCGGATCGATCGATTAACTCATATGACTGATGTTGGGTCTGACGAATTGACCTTAACCCTAATTCAGTCGGGACTCATGATAGAGGAGCTTAATCACACAAGTAGCTGCACCAAGAGGTTCGTCTTCAGTTCTGATGGGTTACCACCACATACTGCTAGGTGTCACTGGTGGATTTTGAGAGCAATTAGAATGATATTGATGATCGATCATTCTAATTGTCTGAATTAGAAGAGTTCTGGTCCATCGAAAGGAGTTTCGATGATGTCCATGATGAGATCATGACATGTCTCATTACCATACGAAATTGAACATAACTGGGTCACACAAATAAGGGTGAGGGTTTGGATGTCATCAATTGGGCTACCCCAACTAATTTGGATAAGATCCAATTAAGTTCAAGGAAATCGTGCTAGCACACGATTGAGCCTAACTTTCTCCTCGTATAATCTTTTTTGTCCCTACTGAGCCAAATATGATTTGACTCATCCAGAGAACCTTGAAAAAATTTTTTTCAATCTAAATAAAGCTTGTCCAGCTTAGAAAAGGTTTGTCTTAATTCATGAGATGAATTTAAGACAAGCACCTGCTAATTCCTATCACCTGTCAATTTCATTTTAGGACATCTGTCAAAAATTGACATATGGGTCTTAAATTGAAGCCCACTTGGCAAGAGCTTATTTGAGAATTTTTATGGAGTCAAATCACATCAAATTGGGTGCCATAATCAGATTATAGTGTGAGCCCAATTGGATTAAGTGGGCACCCCAAGTGGATAAGGTTGGAGAGCCTTGATAAGATTGGACTCTTTGGCGCCAACCTCTCTTTGTCCTTATCCAGTGTTGGTGCCAACTTTGAGATAGAGGCTTGGGTGCTTATCTAATGTGATCAGATGATACCAAGAAACCAATCAAAATTTTTTCAAAATTTATTGAAATTTTTTGATTGGTTGAATGATGTAGCACTGCGCAGCATATAGGGTCTATATAAACCCTTCTACGCCTAGGGTTTTGTAGGCTGAAATTATTTTATGCACCAAACCCAATAACTGCCACCCCTATCCTCTTCTCCACAACCTCCCTGCTCTCCTATCTCCCCTCTTCACATCCAAGGAGTTGGACATTCATCTGGTGCAAGGAAAAGGCATGGTGACGCCTGGAACAGGAAGGCTGCAGGACATCTTCGACAGGCTACTGCTTCAACTTCAGAAGGAGTTCTGAAGCACTTCCAAATCAGATAGAGATCTACTTTTTGGAGCATAGATTTATGAGGAGAAGATGTTCTAGGTCCTACCCAAGTGGATACCGGTAGAAGCCAGGCACTTACGTGGCTACAT
Organism: Elaeis guineensis; assembly: GCF_000442705.2. Lineage (NCBI taxonomy): Eukaryota > Viridiplantae > Streptophyta > Magnoliopsida > Arecales > Arecaceae > Elaeis > Elaeis guineensis. The sequence goes on along the minus strand of NC_025996.2, from coordinate 124,261,899 downwards.
CAGAACCTCGGGCTGTGCTGAGATCATCTACAGGGTAATCAGATTACCCTTGAGGTATGTCTATATTTCTCATACTTTTAGATTTAACTTTAGATTTTAAATATCAGATAATAAAATTAGATCTAATAAATATTAGATCTGAAATAGCATAGAATAAATTTTTAAATTATTCCACTCCAGATTTGATGAAATCTGGAAGATCCTACAAATGAAAAAGACAGTTTTTCCTTCAACTGGTATCAGAGCCAGGTTGTTAGCTCTAATTTAGATCTAATTTAGATCTAATTTTTATATTTATTTATCTAATATTAAAGGATTTTAGATGTCACATCAGATATGATAATATCTAAAATTAAAATATTTAAAATTAAATTTAAAAAGATCTAACATGCATGAGATGCATGACTAGATTAGGAATAGTTTGATCTATAACTAGTTTTGTAGTTTTATATTTTAATGTGATTAAAATATGAATTAGATCTAATTTATTCTCTATTTTTTTTATGTTATAAGTATTATAATCAGATCAAAAAATAGAAAATAATTTTTTAATTGTTACATAAAATTGATCTGTTGCATGCCTAGACTAGTTTAGAGCTGTTCTAGTAACTTGTCTAGAATAGATTTTATCCTGAATAGTTCAATTTAAATTTTATTTTTTAGATATTATATGTGATGTATTAAATCTAAAAGCATGTTAATTAGATCAATTTTTGATATATGAGATGTATGCAAAGCATGTATTAGTTAGATCTTAAATTGTGTATGTGATATGTAAATTTAGATCTAACTAGTTTTGTAGTTAAATTTATATTTCTAATTAAGGTATTCCTCATGGCCATCTGGTCATAAGAACAAAGTAGTATTTTAAGACCCTCTCTTTCCATTCAATGGGGTGTTCATATGACGTGTAGGGGTGCCACGCGTTCATCCTTAATCAGAAATCAAAACTTACTTTTCTGTAAAACTCTAGATCCTGAAATCTTAGGATTTATTTTACATATTTTGTTTATGAACCCAAACTTAACTAATGAATTAAGTTTATGAAATCAATTTGGTCTAAAATTGAGAATTTCAGATCCAAGACATTTTCATAAAATTGGGTTCGGGCTTGGGTAGCTCAATTAGGTCTAGTGGTTGATCAAACTGAATCAAGAGTTGGTTAGGTGGGATCATGAAAGCTAATAATTGACCAGCCTAATAGGATTAAGTCTGGGTCAAGGTCGAATCATATTTAGATGTGACCCGATCAAGTTAAGACCTAATTTGGCTCAGAGGTTAGAGTCTGGATTGTAGGCTAACCCAATTAGTTCTGGTTCGATAATTTAGTGTCTAAGATAAGTTTGACAGATTTGACCGACTGATTTTTAATTGAGAGCTACTTGACTCGAATGCTATTCTTATCGAGTTAATGGCATATCCCTTCCACCGGTCTCACTTACCTGGCCATATGTGTCGATCCAGTTCTGATTTGAGGTAGCTAACAATTCGAGCTGACCCATGCCACTAGGTTAGTCATAATTATTATGACTATGTCAAGTCAAGTTTAAAGAAACCTAAATCAAATCTTCCTAAGAAAATATTATGTCTAGGTCTTCCACCATTGTGGATGTGCGGGTCCTTTCCGAAGTTGATTATTTTCGGTTGGTTACAGTGGCTCAGTTGCACCAAAAAGATGCAATTATGTCCATTAGGCATTGGATGCTACGGATTAGAGGATGGATTGGGCTCAATATCTCGGATACGGTGAGGGATCCAATTAGGAATCTAGTTCGTGCAAATGGTGGGTTTGGCTTAACTAAGGATTGGAGCAATATTTTGGATACGATGAGCTTCATGAATTAGAGACCAAATTTTGGGTGCACTATGATTAAAAAATTATTGGACAAGAGTTGTCTACTCATTGGTTGACCCATCACCAATAACTGTTAGGTGAGGTGGTGAGCCAGTTGGTGAGACCGCACCACCCACTAGAAATCACTAATCATGGAGATTTTCACATCTCTACCCAAGGAGTGTAGGGATCTGAGAAAATAGTGGGAGCCTAATTTGTTTAAAAATAAAAATTCTAAATAAATTGGTTGAGTTTGATTACAAAATCTAACTAGAAACTTTTGACTCTCTACAGGAAACATGTCTGCCTCAAACCTCCTGACCAAAATTCTAGACACCCATAGACTGACTGGATCAAATTTTAAAGACTGGTTGAGAAACTACAGAATCATTCTAAGTTCTAAAAATTGACTCATGTCTTGGACCAGGATCCACCTACCATGCCAGCACGTCCGACTGCTGAACAGAGAGCATCTCTAGCAAAGTGGACGGATGATGATAACAAAGCAAGGTACTACATGTTGGTGCAATGTCTGATGACTTACAGTGCCAACATGAAAATATTTTGACTACCCGCCAAATGTTAGCTCACCTATAAGAGTTGTTTGGTGAATAGAGTCGTGCGGTCAAGTATCAAGTCTGTCAAAGACTTTTTAAGGCCAAGATGCGTGATGGGCAGTCAGTCTAAGATTATTGTTTGACAATGATCAAGGATCTTGAGGAGCTTGAGAAGCTCGATATCATCTTAGACAAGGATTTTCAGACTGATGTGATCCTTCAGTCCTTGTCTGATGTATTTGGTCAGTTTCATCATAAACTTCCATATGCATAAGATGCAGTGTACCTTGGTCGAGTTAATGAACATGCTGGTTATAGCTGAGCTTTTCTATGAAGAGTTCAAAAGGCTTAGTTCTTACTATGGAGTGGACTTCTATCAAGAAAAAGTTTTTCGGGAAGAAGAAGAAGTCTGCAAAGAAGCAGAAGGTGGATGGAAAAAAAAAGACAGAATCGAAGAAGA
>NC_025996.2:124086859-124258948 GCF_000442705.2 Elaeis guineensis | reverse complement strand
ACTGGTCTTGTTAACGGTTTGTCACTGGTCTCACTGGTGATATATCATTGGTCTTGCTGGTCATAAATCCTCAAGACAATCAATTGCCAACATATATGCCCCCATTTATGAGATCCTTTACATAGTCAGATTGTCAATTCATATTATTCTTATATCAAAATTCTTTATAAATTATGTTTTATATTCTAATTTTGATAAGAAAATATATAATCATATAGTATCAAAATCAATCAATATAATGCATCATGAAATCAATATATTCAATCATGCTTCATCATAATATTTCAAATAAGAAGTTTTATAATAAAATATTATTCATCCAATTCATGCATCGTTTCATAAATCATGTCAGAAAAATATATTATAATTTATCAATAAATCTAAAAAAAGTGAAGCATTACTTACCTCAAATGTATTCCAATAAATTTACATAATTTTATAAATTTTCTTTCTAAAATCTTCAGTTCATAGTTCATATTGCGGTATCCCATCATCAAACATCCACAATCCTATACAGGATCAATTTCAATAATTAAAAAGAACATAAACAATTAAGAAAGATAGAATTTATGGACACCCGTATCCTATCATCTAGATGAGTCCAATCATCTAATTTCATCTGGTCAAAATTCAATTAGGATATAGTGATCAAAAGTTTGACTACCGGATCAAATCAGATTTTCAAAGTGATAGGATCGAGATTCCTTCATTGAGTTCATCAATCAAGTAGAGAGAGAAAATCAAAGGAGAGAGAATTCATAAGGTACAATCTAAATTGATCAGGTGCCACAGTTCAATATCTCGATTGGTGAAACAAAAATAATCTAATCAAGTCATGATTAAATTAGGATCATGGATGATCAAATCTAATAGTTCATGGTCTGATCCAGGTACTGGCATACTACCTGACAACCATAGATCAGGATACTTCCACTAGAATCGTTCAAACTCATCAAAATAAAATTTTTTTTCTTGATAAATTATAAAAAGATAAACTTCTAGAGAGATAAAATTTTAGAAAGAGAAATTCATCTGGACTAATCAAATGATATGGTTCAACAAATCCGATCAATCAGATCAAACATACTGAAATTATCATATGGATAATTCAATAAAATCATGAGAAATAAAATTTAAAAATATTTGATCTGATTAAGGTGGGTGCTGGTATACCGTCTGATGATCACAGATCAAAATTCATCACTAAGATCATTTAAATTCAACATCATTTTTTTCAAAATTCTAAAAAATTTTAGGAGAGAGAAATAACCTAGAGAGAGAAAATTCTAGAGAGAGAAATTAGAGGGAGAAAGTGGAGAGAGAGACTAGAGAGAGAAAGAGAAATTCTAAAGAGAGGAGAAGAGAGAGAAAAGAGGGAGAGAGAGAGGAGAGAGAAAATCCTCTCTCTTCTTTCTTTTTTTTTCTTTTTTTCTTTTTTTCTTTTCCTTTTTCTTTTCTTTTTTTTCTTTTCCTTTTCTTTTTCTTTTCTTTTCCCTTCTTCTTCTTCTCGTGGTCTCTTTTCGATGAAATAGGGGACCATGAGGTCCCTCCCTTGTTTGGCCTATCAAAGGCCGCAGCAGGTGCGGTGGTGGCCGACGGCAAGAGGACTACATCACCACAACTTGGAGAACCCAAATTGATGGTCGGCGTGACCACCAGCATCAAAAAATCAAAGAAAAAAGGGATAAAAAATAGGAGATATTTTCTTCAACAAAATCCAGCGAACCCGATCACCGACGAGCATGCACACAGGCAAGGGAAGGAAGGGGGAGAAGGGAGGAAGAGGAGCCGGGCTTACCTTGAGCTCCGGTGACCTCTCTGGTGAGAAATTGATGCAAGCACAGTGAAGGGCTTCTGTGGGAAAACTCCGGCGATCCTCACCATTTTGCCCTCGATTTCTTAGTAGGAGAAAGGGAGAAGAGGTCTCCCCTTTAAATAAGGCTAGAGGAGAGGAGTTTGACTCCTCCCCGATGATATTTTCTGACTCCGATTAGGACCCGGTAGGGAGGAAGAAGACTCCCTATGGGAGTCTTCTTCATTTTTTTTGTGGGCTTTATGGGCCTTTGTGGGTTGGGTTATAACATTCTTCCCCTCTAAAAGAAATTTCATCCTCGAAATTTTTTTTGCTTAAGTCTTCATGATTTTTTACTTGGGATTTATGGTAAAAATCTCATTCACAAATATTTCAATATTCTAATTCTTGATACAAATTCATTCTTAAATTATTTCATAAGAAAAAGGTCAATACATCAAGTGTTGATCTAAAATAGAACCATTCATTTTCTTACTATCAAAATCAACATCTCAAAAATTTTTAATACTTTAAGATTTCAAAATCATGATCTCATTTTCTATAAAAATAATATTCAATATCTTATGATTAGATCCAAATCAAGCCTATCTCTTGTAGATAGAAGAAAATTAATATCTTAATTCTTGAATAAGAATTTTATTTTTTTTATTTTTTTATCAAAATACTAATCGCTCCTAATTAATCAACCCATCATAAGATAGGAAAACATACTTACGTGAGTCACATGATAATATCCAAACCAGTTGAGATTCAAAAAGTATTTTTCCTCATTTGTGCTTTCAAAGGTTGGAGATTCACTATTTTAATCTTGTCTTCGAACTTTTGATATTTTAATTTTTCTATGCAACTTCATCGTTAAATCATTTCATAAAGAAAAGATCAATATTACCAATGTTGATTAGAATCAAGATCACTATTTCTGATCATCAAATTAGTTGCTCAATTCTAGATAAGGATATCAAATTTTTCATCAAAAATCCTTAACTACTCATGATTTAATCAATTTATTATTAGATCATAAATAAATTTTACCACATTCTCCATAGATAAACTTTTGAGTATAAAAGAATCTAAGATCAAAATTAATGTTCAATAAACAATCTCAAATTCTTTCTAATAAATAGAGAATTATTTAATTCTAGGATAAAGAAAATTTATCTCTAAATATTCTAAATCTAAAATCAAAAATCAAGGATCCACTCATCTTAGAATTAGGATACTAAATATTTTTGTAGAATAGTAGGTGGAAGCACTACTTTTGAAAATCACAATAAGGATATCCAAAATAATCTAAAATTTTAAAATATTATTTTTTCTAATATCAATAGATTTTTTGTATCAAATCATATCATCTATCATAATTCTTTAACTCAAAGAGTCAACATTCCTGACTTACTCAAAATAATCTAAATCACCAAGCTTCCGCTGCACACTCTGTTCTAATAATCAAAATTTCTTAGGTTCATCAAAAAATTTTGATCAAATTATTTTTTTATCTTATCAATGGAAAAGATCTAAAAATTTAAATTTCAATTGAAGCCAAAGATTAACCTCTGATTCTCATTCCTATTTTTGCTAGTGTATAATAATCTTGATTAACCCTTGAGTCTAATATTACATTCAAAACTATTATATAAGTCTACTATAATCAATATGAATCAAATCTTAATTCTCATATCAATTCAATTAGATAATTTTAAATCAAAATCTTATAGTGAAATCACTAAGAAAATCCTTCGATGCTTCACCAAATTAGGATAAAATCAGAACATATAAGAATTTCAAATCATTATCTTTTCTAAAATTTTTATCATCAAATTTCTTATTATCTATCAAGTATCCTTTTATAACAATCATACAAGCTTCAAAAATCAAATCTCTATTTAATAGTAGATTCAATTAGGGACCTCATTAACAAAAATAAAGGAACTCCATATCAATTTCTAAATTGAAAATTTTTAATTGCAAATTTATATGGGTCCCATATATTGGGAAATATGTCCTAAAGTCAATCATCTAAGTGGTAGATGATTGGAATTAGTATATAAATTATCTAATAATAATAGTTATTTGGCAGGTTCATCATAAAAGTTCTATCTTCCTTAAATGAACTCTTAAATAATGATGAAGTCCTTAAAACCACAATCAATTGATAAAAAAAGATTTATCGGATGTTTTTTAAATTATTCACGATCAAATGATAAGTTATTAACAGGAATGATAACTTATCAAGTGTAGGTCGCTATATGCCATATGCGTTGGTTGTTCTCACAACCAAGTGGTGTGGAGACACTGGTACGATATCCAAATGAGATGTAGAAGTATATCTACATTGAACATGACCAATGTAATACTCTATTATCAAGAGAAGTTAGCTAAGGCCAATGGATATAAGTGTCCCTCCGACCTGAGATCACCATGGTGACTTGCAAGCAACTTACTGTGCTTTGGTGTCGGACTGCCTATATTTTTAATATAGGTTTGAAAGGTTTTTGGGTATAGTCAAGTACTTGTGAAGTTGATGTGTGAGTCAAGATGGGATTGACCACTCCTGATTAACTTCAGGAAGAGAATGTCTCGCTGTGTTTTAATTTAGCAAAACCTAAGCCTGGATAATCCTCGTGAGGAGTCACGAGATTTGTAAAATTTTGAGACATAATAGAGATGACTTATATGAGTGTTAATAGCATACTCGAAGTCATCTTGAAAATGATTGATCAAAAAGATGAATTATATGATAACCATGGGTCAGGATTCTTAGAATGTTGCTTTGCATACATTCGACCTATCTGGACGTCGGAAACCATTCCTAGATGGCTACTTCGACTGGTACAAAAATTAATTTCTATGCTATCGACTTAGGTTCAAATCTATAGAGTCACATACATAAGAGATTATAACCTAATTAGATAGTTAATCGACGATTGAGAATCGTTCTAAGATTAAACGATCAATGTAATTGATGTTTGACCTAATGCAAGTGTTGCAAGAGGATTGATTAGCAATCAGATTGTTAATTGGCTCAATCTGATTGAGCAATTGGGCTAAGATCAAGTCTAATTAAATTTAATTCAATTAGAATTAGTTTGGATTTAATTGGATTAAGTCTAATTAGTTTATTGGATAAGCCAGTTGCAAGGGAGAACAAGTCTCTGTTCGATTAGGACTTATATGCACCTAATTTCTAATTAAGTTAGGATTTAAATTAGAATTAAATATGGTTTAATCTGATTTAATTTGACTTCTAGTTGGACTAGGATCATCATTAATTAGATTGTAATTAATTTGGATTGGGTTCAAAGAGCTTGACCTAGTCTACATAAGAATCCTAGTTAGACTAAGATTCCATCTTCTCCATTGCGCCACCTAAGAAATCTCAAGCCCACGCCCACTAATTAATTTTTAAATATTTTTCTATAATATCCACATTCAAGGAATGTTATCTCACACCACTTATTCTAGAGATTTGAATCAAATTTGATTTGGTTCAATGTGGAAAGTGATTTGGTTAATTATGGAAAGTGGTTTAGGCTTATTCTTTTTTGAAAGAGTCCCTCATCACAAGGACTCTTCCCTCCTCTCTTGTGCCAACTTTCCCCAAGTCTATCCTATCATTTTGTCATCCCTTTTAAGCATCTTATCCTGAACTCTATGAAATTTATAAGGGAGGGGGCATCCAAGAGTTGGATGCCCCATGGACTCCTTGTTGATTAGGTCTTTTGACCTAATCTGCTATATAAAAAGTTGCCGCCCCATATGCTATCAAATAAGAGTCAAAAATTTGTGGTTTTTAGATAAAAATAGCAGAGGAGAAAGAGGATGGCATGGGTGGTTTGAGGCATGAATATCCTTGGAGAAGAGTCTTCTATCAAGAGATAAAAAGTTGATGTCTTGTAGAAACAAAAGGTAAGAGAGAAGATTATTTTCTCTTATTATTTTTTTTTAGATTATTCTCTCTTTATTTTTATATTTTTATATGATAAAATCTAAGAGAGAAAGGGGGATAGTGTGGTGGATTCATGCTCCAATGAGTTGGGATATGGTGATCTAATTTTAGACATGATCTGATCATGTTCTGATGAGAGAAGAAGAAGAAAAGAAGGTCTTCCCTTAAAGTTTCTTTTAGAATCCTTCTTCTCCATAAATCATGAGATTTTTCTATGAGAAAAATTAGATATCATAAGATCTAAAAATTTAGAAAATATCTAGAGAAGAAGGTCTTCTCATGTCCTAGCATAGAGATGTTCTCAGGACATCAATCGTTGATGTACTGAAAGAGAAGATCTGTCTTCTCTTAGGATCCTTTTCTTTGACATATTATTTTTGATTTTAGAGAGGTCAAAAGGTTTAACTTCTTCCTTGTTCCTCCTCATATTCTTCATCTCATGAAATATCCAAGAGATCTGAAGAATATTTTTTAGATTAACCATCCAGAGGGATCTGCAAGAAGCTAGCACTTCGAGTGGATCTTCGTTCGACGAACTTCTGATTTTGTTGCAGCCTTGTATGGATCACCTGTAGAGGTCGGACACGTGTGCGATTCCATAGACAATAAAGAAAATCAACCATGGAGTTCTCAACCCACATGAAGGTAAGAGATCTTATCTCTTCTCTTATCTAGATGTGATCTAGATTTTAGATCTAAAACTATTTTAGATCTAGGATATTGATTTGATCAATACCAAAGCTTTTATTTTCTAATTTATAAATATAATATGATATATTATAGGTCTTAATTATAGAGTTTAGTAATCTAATTACATATATTTATATATTAAATTATTTAATTTACATATTCCATTGTGTTATATTTCAAAACTGTATTGAAATTCATGCATGAAACCCTGCACCTTTTCCAACAGTGGTATCAGAGCATCTAGGTTCTTTTATAACATGTTTATAATTATATTAAAATAAATTTTAAAAAATAAAATAATGATCGCACGGACTATAGGTTGTCCTGCTGTAAGGTTTACCCCTTACAGTGCAAAGGTTGTCCTGGTATGTTGCAATCTAGAAAATTTAAAAGAGTTTAAATAAATCTTATCATGAATGTTTTAGATTAGATCTATTTCATTTCATGAAATTTTATGTAATATACATAGATTAAAATGATCCAAGAACAGGATCTTGCGAAGGTTCTATTTGCTTATCGGGCCAGCTCGACCAGCAATCCAATTTGATTGAAAAGTTGGCTCAATTATTTTTCTGACTAATTTTAATTGTTAGTATTTGTTAGTGAATTAAGCCGACCCATTTTTGAAATAAGTCGACTTATTTAGTGAAACAGCACTAAATTGTATTAAACCTTTCAAAAGTTGAAAATGGTTTTTAAAATGCTGAACCCCAACCCTCAGCCATGAACTTAATTAAAAAAATTAAGTCATTGTTTAGGATCTAGGTTTGTGATTTAAAGATCCTAAGATAATTTCATAAAACATGGGTTAAAGGGTAATGGGTTAGCTTTGATTAGGTCGTTAATTGGGTTAGACCTAGGGTTAGATTAAATATGGACTAAGTTAAGAAATTGATCAAACCTAATTAAAAGTTAATTAGGATTAGGTCATTTCTATAGATCACTTCAATAGTTGTAGTTGATCAAAGTCCATATATCTAACAAATGGACACTGATCGTGGCTCAACGACTGAGCCCGAGTCTTTAGGCAGACTAAATCAAAACTGATAAACCAGTTGGTGTCTAAGATAAACCTGATCGGTGGTTTTTAATTGAGAGCCTGCTTATCTGGCCATTTCTTATGGTGTCTAAGGCAAGCTTTGGCAGACCCTCCCACCGATCATATTTACTTGGCCAATGTGGTTAATCAGGTATTGATTAGGTTGCTCATTGATTCATGCTATCCCATGTCACATAGGAAATCAGTGAGTCTGATTTCATTCAATGAGACTGATCTAGGTGCCCATCAACCAAATTTGATCCTAGTCCTTGTTAATAACTTGAGAAATCAGTGGGAGGACTTGACTTGATGAAGTTAGTGGGAGCAAATTGGTCCATATCCTTTCTATCCTTAAATCACTAATAATTTTAAATTCTCTAAAATTATTAGGTCCTTAAAATAACAAAGTTATGGAGATAACTGAGTCATAGCCTCCCATTAAGGTGTTTGATAATGGATCCATTAACTCAATAATCATTGCAGACCCAAAGGATTGGTGCTTGTTGACTAATGAAATTATCACTCATCATATGACGACTTAAAAGTGTCTCTCTAATGGTGGTTAGGTTAGCCAACCAAAGTTAGACTTAATCATTCGTTGGTTAGATGCACCAAGTATGGTCATATTAATGGTTGGACCTAACCGGATCTTTACAGTGGAGGCCAAAGCCTACTGATTAGGTTTTTGGGATAAAATTAAATTACTAAAAGTTGTTTGGAGAAATAATTGATTAATGAACCTACCCATAGATGCAGATGGGTTGGCCGACCAAAGTCGAGCTTGTCTGTAGTCTATGTGAATTCTAGTATCTACTAAAAAATTAAAGTAATTTTTTGAATTGGAGGTAGAGGCTACCAATTTGAACAAAATAGTGGGAGAACCTTGAGACTAAAGTCCAAGTCTCTAAGCTTAAAATAATTCATATACATTAGGTCATTGTTCTCTTTTCGCAAAATAAGGCTAAACCTCAATTGCTCCAATCGCTGTTAGACAGTGATGACTTATGAGACCCAACTTCGTTAATTAGTATCGAAAGTTGAATTTGGTTCAACAGTACGAATGGGTTCATATTGGGGCTTCTCAGTCTAGTCAAAATAATTAGTCCAAAATCGATCCAAATCAGGCATGTTGCTTCTACTGTCAGAAGCAAGGTCATAGGAAGAAGAATTGTCTTGCTTCCTATTGGGTATAAAAAACCCTCAGCCGAAGTTCTTAACAGGATAGATCCTTCCGAGACTCCTCCGGCTTTCGATCGCAGATGGTATCTCTTCAGACTTCTCTGACAGCCGAATTCCCGCGGTGCTGACCGAATTTCCCCGATGGATGAACTCCCACTACACCACCCGAGCTCCTTCGACATGGGTTCCCCCAGTTATCTATTAAACCGCCCCGAGCGCTCACTAAGCTCCGTCGACAGCCGACTTTCTATGACTATCAACTGCTTCCCGAATCCCTTCCAGACTTCTTCCAGCAAGGTTCAACTCCAATCCGAACTACTCCGGACTCCGCCGACGGTTGAACTTCTCCAGCGGTAGATTCCTACAACGACCAGATCTCAGCCCGGACTCCTATGGGAGCCGGATCTCACCCACGACCTCGACTGCGGAAAGGCTTCGCCCGGACTGCTACGGGAGCCGAGCTTCGCCCATGACTTCACTTACAGGTAAACTCCGCCCGGACTCCTACGGGAGCCAGACTTCGTCCCTGACCTTGATTGCAGGTGGACTTCGACCGGACTCCTATGGGAGCTAGATCTCATCTCCGACTCCAGCCACAGGTAGACTTAGTCCGGACTCCTACGGGAGCCGGACTTCATCCCCAACCTCTACTGGTGGAAGGCTTCGCCCGAACTCCTACGGGAGCCGAGCTCCGCCCATGAGTTCACTTACAGGTAAACTCCGTCCGGACTCCTACAGGAGCCAGACTTCATCCCTGACCTTGATTGCAGGTGGACTTCGACCGGACTCCTATGGGAGCTAGATCTCGTCTCTGACTCCAGCCACAGGCGGACTTAGTCCGGACTCCTATGGGAGCCAGACTTCGTCCCCAACCTCTACTGCTGGAAGGATTTGCCAGGACTCCTACGGGAGCCAAGCTCCGCCCATGACTTCACTTACAGGTAAACTCCGTCCGGACTCCTACGGGAGCCGGACTTCGTCCCTGACCTTGATTGCAGGTGGACTTCGATCGGACTCCTACGGGAGCTAGATCTCATCTCCGACTCCAGCCACAGGCAGAGCTAGTCCGGACTCCTACGAGAGCCGGACTTCATTCCCAACCTCTACTGCTGGAAGGCTTCGCCCGGACTACTACGGGAGCCGAGCTCCGCCCATGACTTCACTTACAGGTAAACTCCATTCGGACTCCTACGGGAGCCGGACTTCGTCCCTGACCTTGATTACAGAAAAACTCCGTCCGGACTCCTACGAGAGCCAGACTTCATCCCTGACCTTGATTACATGTAAACTCTGTCCAGACTCCTACGGGAGCCGGACTTCATCCCTGACCTTGATTGCAGGTGGACTTCGATCGGACTCCTATGGGAGCTAGATCTCATCTCCGACTCCAGCCACAGGCAGACTTAGTCCGGACTCCTACGGGAGCCGGACTTCATCCCCAACCTCTACTGGTGGAAGGCTTCGCCCAGACTCCTACGAAAGCCGAGCTCCGCCCATGACTTCACTTACAGGTAAACTCCGTCCGGACTCCTACGGGAGTCGGACTTCGTCCCTGACCTTGATTGCAGGTGGACTTCGATCGGACTCCTACGGGAGCTAGATCTCATCTCTGACTTCAGCCACAGGTAGACTTAGTCCGGACTCCTACGGGAGCCGGACTTCATCCTCAACCTCTACTGGTGGAAGGCTTCGCCCGGACTCCAATGGGAGCCGAGCTCCGTCCATGACTTCACTTACAGGTAAACTCCATCCGGACTCCTACGGGAGCCGAACTTCGTCCCTGACCTTGATTACAGGTGGACTTAGACCGGACTCCTACAGGAGCTAGATCTCGTCTCCGACTCCAGCCACAGGCAGACTTAGTCCGGACTCCTACGGGAGCCAGACTTCATCCCCAACCTCTACTGGTGGAAGGCTTCGCCTGGACTCCTACGAGAGTCAAGCTCCGCCCATGACTTCACTTACAGGTAAACTCCGTCCGGACTCCTATGGGTACCGGACTTCATCCTTGACCTTGATTGCAAGTGGACTTCGATCGGACTCCTACGGGAGCTAGATCTCATCTCCGACTCCAGCCACAGGCAGACTTAGTCCGGATTCCTACAGGAGCCGGACATCATCCCCAACCTCAACTGCTGGAAGTCTTCGCCCGGACTCCCATGGGAGCCGAGCTCTGTCCCCAGCTCCGGCTACGGGAAGATTTCGTCCGAACTCCTATGGGAGCCGGACTTCGCACCTGACTCTAATTGCAGGTAGACTCCACCCGGGCTCCTACGGGAGCCAGACCTTGTCCCCGCAGCTTCAACTGTAGGCAGGCTTCGTCCGGACTCCTACGGGAGTCGGACTCCGAGCTCCTCTCAGACGGGTGGCTAGCCACCTCTCCCCGCTAGACACTCCAGCCGAACTTCGACCGACAGGCCTAGGCCCACTGGTAGGCCGCAGCAACAGCCACGACCCTACTCTACCTCCTGCAATAGATTTCGTGCGGCTCCATCGCTCCCTGGCAGGCCGCAGTGACGGCATCGACACTGCTCCACCTCCTACGATGGATTTTGCATGGCTCCATCACTCCCTGGCAGATCACCATAATGGCCATGATTCTGCTTCACTCCTTGCGATGGATACCGCGTGATTCCTCCCACCTCCTGGCAAGTCGTGACAACGGACGTCGTTCCACTACCCGCAACAGACTCCACGTGGCACGTCCCGACGGTGGCCACGATCTCACTCCACTACTCTTCGTAACAAACTCCGCCCGCCTGACTCTGGGCAGCCCACTACCAGACGGTTACGGATGTTGCTATCAGTCTGCTGCCCCCTTTCGTCTATAAAAGGGGGCCCCAGATACGTTATTCTCATGCTCTCATTTTTACCTAGAAATTCTGCTAAAATTTCTGTTCGAGCACTCCATTCTTGTTGAGGCAGAGAACTGACTTGAGCGTCGGAGGGTCTTGCCGGAGCAACCCCACCTCCGATTTAGACTTCTTTTGCAGGTCCCAACGGCGACTGCGACTCCAGCTTCTCCAGTGCTAGCAGATTTTTGCACCAACAAGATTGGTGCTAGAGGAAGGGCTTGAACCTTCACAGTACCCTTTTTCTTAAAGGAGCGCTCAATGGGACCATCTCTGGTCATCTTCCCCGACGTCCACTCCTCCTTCCCCCACTTGATCTTCACTTGATGCCTCCCCGCAAGGCATCCACACGGCGATCCACGGCCTCCGCGGCCAGGTCTCAGGCTCCGACCTCACCTCCAGTCTCCCAGCCTCTACCTCCTCCTCCGGCAGCGATGGTTGGCATGGAGCAATTCGACCTGCTGGTGCAGCAGGTCAGAGGCCTCACTGAAGCTGTGCAGGCCATGCAACAGCAGCAGCAGCCGCAGGCATCGGTGCGGCTGGAAGGAGCGTCGTCAGAACTCCAAAATTCGACGGTGGGACGGGCCACTTGGGCCAGCCGCCCGATCTTTTCCGGAAAGATGAATCCAAGGGTGGAAAGCCCCCAATCTGACCATGACTCCACCCCTGAAAGATCCCTGCCTCCATTCTGCCAGAGGACCCTCGAGATCCGAAGTCGAGAGAATTTTCTTGATCGGAGACTCCAGGAGATGAACCGGCGGATCGAAGAACTCTGCCACGCTCCCCCCGCTTATGGTGAGGATATTTGCACTGACCCTCCCTTTTCTCAAATGATCATGCAGGAGCCGATCCCGCCCAACTTCAAACTCTCTCAGTTCGAAAGCTACGACAGGACTTCAGACCCGGTTGATCATCTGGAGGCTTCCGGACGATGATGCTGCTTCATGGCGCACCTGATGCCATTCTATGCCGAGCCTTCCCATCCATCCTGAAGGGAGCGGTGAGAAATTGATACTCGGCGCTGAAGCTAGGTACCATCTTTTCCTTTGATCAAATGAGCCACCAATTTGTGGCCCATTTTGTCAGCAGCCAGCGCCCCTGAAAGGGCTCGAAGTCCCTCATCAATATCAAGCAGAGGGAGGGGGAGTCCATTCGAGCCTACATCAACCGCTTCAATGTCGCTGTGTTGGAGGTCCGAAACCTGGACCAGTCAGTAGCAATGGCCGCTGTGAAGGGCGGCCTTCAGAAGAATGACCTTTTGTTCTCCCTGAAGAAGAAGTACCCCAGAGATTTTGCTGATCTGTTGACTCGGGCCGAAGGGTACGCCCGAGCAGAAGAAGCCTTCAAAATGAAGGATGAGGAGACTGCGAGAGAACGACAGGCAGGAGACTCGAATAAACCCATAGTCGAAAAAGGGCCGAGAGAAGCTCGGCCACGTTCTCAATCCCCTCCTGGGCACAAGCGTATCCATACTCCACTCCGGGTACATCGGTAGAGAAGTCCGGATCACGGGGTTCGGCGGCGTTCTCCACCGAGAAGATTCTGCAACTACGCCCCCCTCAATGCCTCAAAGACCCAGGTACTGATGGAGGTCAGGGAGCAGCTCTCCAGGCCAGAGAGGATGCGCACACACCCCGAGAAGTGCAACCCCAACAAGTTCTGTCTCTACCATCGCGACCACGGCCATGACACGGAGGAATGCATCCAGCTCCGAGATGAGATCGAGGAGCTCATCTGATGAGGTCGGCTCGATAGGTTCATTCGACGTCGGCCTGAGGGTAGAGAAGATTGGCCAAGGGCCCTGCCGCAACCTGAACCGCCAAGGAGGGAGGAGCAGCCCGGAGATCGACCTCCAATCGGGACCATCGACTCCATCACCGGAGGGCCCCAAGGAGGAGCAGACCTTCCATGACCACGAAACTCGGGAAACCTATAAATGTACTGCTCATGACTTTGCTCTGAATCTAAATTCCTCTCACCTTTGCATGTCTTTCCCTTTTGGCATGGATCTGTTATGATTGGGGATGACCCCTTCAAATGATTAAAATGAGGTAATGTTAGGAATAGGAGGGGAACCTCGTCCTAACATGAGCCAAATGAAAGTCCAATTATTTTAAGATCGGATCGGGGGAAAGGCCAATATAACGGCCCTCGAATGCCCCCTGGACCGTGCTAGGGACAGGAGGAGAACCTCGCCCTAGCATGAGCAAAGTCAAAGGCCCGGTTCTTTTAGACCGGATGGGGGGAGAGGCCGAATAATGCCCTAATGTGCCCCTACAGCCATGCTAGGGACAGGAGGAGAACCTCGCCCTAGCATGAGCAAAGTCAAAGGCCCGGTTCTTTTAGACTGGATGGGGGGAGAGGCCGAACAACACCCTAATGTGCCCCCACAGCCATGATAGGGACAGGAGGAGAATCTCGCCCTAGCATGAGCAAAGTCAAAGGCCTGGTTCTTTTAGACAGGATGGGGGGAGAGGCCGAACAGCACCCACATGCGCCCCCACAGCCTTGTTAGGGATAGGAGGAGAAACTCGCCCTAACATGAGCAAAGTCGAAGGCCCGGTTCTTTTAGACCAGAAGGGGAGAGAGGCCCTTGCAACGACCCTTATGTGCCCCCACAGCCCCGTTGGGAATAGGATGAGAACCTCATCCTAACCTAAGCTGAGATCGACTACGTCAAGAATAGAAGGAGAACCTCATCCCGACGATGACAAAAACTCGACCGCCTGACAAAATTGGATAAAGGAAAATGTCCCCTCAATGGCACCTCCACACCTCTACGCGATCCCGTGAAAAGCAGGGGGGAGACCCTCGTCCGAAAAGGAGAGGAAAATTAAGAAGGAAAGCGACAAATTACACTGGCAACAGACGAAAAACGAACCACACCAAAGACCTAGGGAACCCTATCTCAACAAAGATGAAAAGTTCCTACCAAACACCTCCGACCTCTAAGAAGGCTCTCGACACTGGCCAAGAAAATAATGACCCCTTCGAGGTAATGCGGAGTTCGGACCACCGAGCTCGAGCCTATGGCCATGGACGACCAGAAAAGCAAATCAGTGTGGCGATAATTGGGCACCTCCAAATGACATCGTCGTTGGACAAGTCAAAAGATAAAAGAAGTTCGGCGGACGATAATTTAAATACAACACGCGGACGAGGTAACACAAAATCCCCTTTTCATTTTATTTACAAAATATGCACTACAAAGCCCAGCAGGCTAAAGAAAGAAAAGCAAAACGACAAGAACAAGACGAAACAATAGAAGAAGAAATATATGCATGGGAGGACGGAAAGACAAAAAGGGGGCCCTAAGGGGGCCCGGCTTCCTCCGACCTCGGACTTTCAGCTTCGACCCTTGCCAGGGAATCCCTCAAACGTCCGACTTCTGCTTCCAATTCTCTCTCTCTCATTAATATCTCCATGTATCTTCATTGATATCGCTGGCTTTCGCTCTCCGCCTCTCGATGTCTTTTTCTCAGGACCTCGGATTCTGCCTCTGCATCCTTGACGGCCTACTACTCGCATGCCAGCTGGATCTTCGATTGCTGCAGCTCAGCCATCCTCTCCCCAAGGGCGATAGAAAGCTCTTCTACAGTTCTTCTCAGGGATTGGAGTTCGCTGGAATCCCGAGAGGAAGCGGGCTGAGTCCGGCCAGCCAGCTGCCCTAGAAGGCGGGCAACCTCGTCGGTCGCCATCCAAAGCCTCCCTTTGTATTCGTCCACCTACTTGGGCCAGCCGGCCCGATACGCATCGTAGCTCACCTCGACGTCCTGGAGCTGCTGCTGGAGGTCGGAGACCTTCTTCGACCACCCCCGATCGTTGTCGGCCCGAGTCCAAGGCCGGGACGAGCTTCCCTCCAGCTGGCCAATCCTCTCCCGGGCAGCCGACAGCTCCACCCTGAGGGAACTGATTTGGGCGGCTTGAGCCCAAATTTGATCGCTGGCATGCTTCTTGCATTCCTCAAGCTCCTTCTCAAAGTTCGCCTTCCTCCGACTGTACTCCATGATCCCCTTCACGTGGAGATTCCGAAAGTAGGTGGCCTCCGCGGTGGCTTCGGAGTGACTCTCCCTCCACCTGTGAAGCTCGCCTTCCATCTTCTTCGACCTTTTTATTAGCTGAAGAACTTCCTTCTTCAGCCGCTGGATCGTCGACTTTAGCGGAATCCCCAGGGGCAGGGGAAGCGCTTCGGCAGGATGCTGCCATTGGGAGACCAAAAGTGTTAAGGCGCGTCTCATCACAGAAAGAAAAATAGAAAGGGAGAAGGAAGAAAGGAGAAGCCATCCACGACGAGAAATTCAACTTTATTGATCGAATGTTTCTTAAAGACAAAAAGAAAAGAAAAAATTACAGTAAAAGAAGAGTACAAAGTTAGAGGTCTTGGACCTCTGGATCAACGGAGGGACTCGGCACCTCTGGTGGGTGGACCGTGGTGGCTGCAGCGACGGTGGAGGATCCGGCTTCATCCTCGGATGCCTCATCCAAGAAGCTGAGGTCGAGCTCGGGGAATTTCACGACCATCTTCTCCTGGCAGAGCTCGAACCCTTTATTGAATGTGGCTTGGCCGAACTCAACCTTCAACTTCTTCATTTCGACGGAAGTCTTGAACTCCTCCACCGCTTGACTCCTGGCCTCCGAGACCAGGGTCGGGATCTGTTCTGCCATGTTGGCGACCTCGGCCTCCACCCTCCTCACCATCTCCTCCAGGTCGGCCTTCTGTTCCGTCGAGGTCTGTCTCTCCCTCTCAAGCGCCTCTCGGAGATCGGCCACCTCGAGGGCCATTTTCTTAAGGCGGGCAGCCTCGGCCTGCTGACCTTCCACTGCCTTATTTGTCATCTCGATGTTGACGAGGAGTTGATGCCCGAGCTGCAAGGGCAACAGGAGAGCCAGAATGAAGGCTGGAAAGTTAATTAAATGAAGAAGCGAAAGGAAAAAGGAGGATGAATCTACTTACCTCAAGGAAGGCCCCCAGCGAGTCCCAGACTCATTGTGTAGGATCGATGCAGACGATCCTCTGGATGACTTCGGGCAGCGAGCACCCATCTACCAACTTTTTTGTTAGATCCCTGTCGCTAAAGGGATCATCCCTCTACTCCTCTTTAGAGCCACGGGACTCTTCAGTGGTAGCCCGGCGACTGCCGACCCGACGGGCCAAGGTCTTCCTTCTCTTCCTCCTCTCATCCCCTGGCACCTCCTCAGGATGGGTCTCCAAAGCGGGGACCTCGGTAGGAGAACTCAAACCCCTCGGGGAGGCTCGGGCAGTGGGACGCTCGGTATCTGGAAGGACGGCGATGGCTGAGGTCGCTCGGGCGGGTGCGACCGAACTCGTCCCCTCCGTCGGCCCGGAGGCCGCGGTGCCCTTTCTTTTGAGAGCCTTCAGGCCCCTGGCAAGCATCTGTGCTTCTTCAGTGTCCATGCCTAAAAAAAAAAAAAAAAAGAAAGAAAAAAAAAAGAGAAAGAGAAAAGAAAAGAAAGGCATGAAAAAAAAAAAAAAAGAGAAGAAGAAAAAAGAAGGGGAGAGATGAAATACTGGCGGGATCTAGGGGGCTCAGACCGATGTTGAACAGAAACTGCTCCTTCAGGAGATTGGGGAGAGAAGGAGTTGGATATTTGAGGAGTTTCTGGGAGGCTCGATGTTCGTCTCCCTCCAGGCTGGGCGCCCGATGGACGGAGTCCCTCAGGGAGCCCCAAGGTCGGGCATCGGACATAAAGAAACTTTCCCTTCCAGTTGTGGATAGAAGAAGGAGCACCCTTCAGTAACCCCTTTCTACCAAACAGAGGGGAGAAGTACCACCAATCCTTCATCGAAGGATGATGCTTGAAGGTGTAAAAGTATCTAAACAAGGAAAGGGTGGGCTGGACTTCAACTACATGACAGAAAGAGAGGAACCCTATCAAAAACCTAAATGAGTTCGGTGCAACCGAAGCCAGAGAAATGTCCAGGAACCAGAAAAGGGCAATGACGAAAGGCGGCAGAGAAAGTCGGAGTCCGGCATGGAAGGCCTCCTGGTACAGGCAGAAGCAGCCGGGGGGAGGGGCACTTACCCGGTCGGACGGGCCAGGAAGTTCCAATTCATACTCAGGAGGAACCCCATACTGAACTCTTATCAGTTGGAGTTCGTCCGGAGTCAGAGAACATGGAATGGCGTCCGACGCAAAAATCGGATGAGGTTCGGCTCTACCTACCGGTTCATCTACCGCTTGAGGACTCTGGGAGACCGAGACAGACGAACTCCTAGAGCCGCTAGAAGAGAAACCCCTGGAAGGCATCTAGGGTCACACGAAGACCACTTACAGAAGCGAAATCCCTAAAAATCAGAAAAAATCACGGACAAGGTCCCGGGGGACTGAGGCGCAGAGCAAGAGGAAGAAAGATCGAATGAAAAGAGGAAGGAGTTTCGAGACTAACCTAGACGATTCGAAGAAGTACGAAGGTATGGTAGGGGGATGGCTCGAAAAATGCCTAGGGCTGGGAAGGGCGCTGAGAAAAATCGAAGTTCTCAGGAAGAAGAAGGCTACCAGAACGAGACCGTCGGATAGAGCGGGACTATTGGAGGAGGGGTGCAGGTTTAAATAGCCCCTGAGATCCGATATAATGACGATTGCGAATCCCCTCTGACCGGTCTCTTTTCGCCGCGTGTCCCACTCACCGCAGTGGGCGGTTAAAAAGCGACAGACGGCTGACAGTGCCTTTATTGCGCCATGCCTCGAGCACCATTCCACTGCAGATTCCAAAAGGGCCTCTTCGAATCACCTCGATTTGAAAAGACTCTGGTGCACGTACATTAAATACCAGAATATCTGAGGACGATCGCACGCGGGCATCGAGGGAGCAACTTCGGCTGTGACAATCTTTCTGTACTTTTTTTATTCAAAATTCGAACTCGAAAGTAGGAGGACTGGTGTTGGGTATAAAAAACCCTCAACCGAAGTTCTTAATAGGATTGATCCTTTCGAGACTCCTCTGGCTTTCGACCGCAGATGGTATCTCTCCGGACTTCTCCAACAGCCGGATTCCCGCGGTGCTGACCGAATTTCCCCGACGGACGAATTCCCACTACACCATCCGAGCTCCTTCGACATGGGTTCCCCCAGTTATCTATTAAACCGCCCCGAGCGCTCACTAAGCTCCGCCGACAGCGGACTTTCTACGATTATCAACTGCTTCCCGAATCCCTTCCAGACTTCTTCCAGCAAGGTTCAACTCCAATCCGAACTACTCCGGACTCCGCCGACGGTTGAACTTCTCCAGTGGTAGATTTCTACAACTACCAGATCTCAGCCCGGACTCCTACGGGAGCCGGATCTCACCCCCGACCTCGACTGCGGAAAGGCTCTGCCCAGACTCCTACGGGAGCCGAGCTCCACCCATGACTTCACTTACAGGTAAACTCTGTCCGGACTCCTACGGGAGCCGGACTTCGTCCCTGACCTTGATTGTAGGTGGACTTCGATCGGACTCCTACGGGAGCTAGATCTCATCTCCGACTCCAGCCACAGGCAGACTTAGTCCAGACTCCTACGGGAGCCGGACTTCGTCCCAAACCTCTACTGGTGGAAGGCTTTGCCCGGACTCCTACGGGAGCCGAGCTCCGCCCATGACTTCACTTACAGGTAAACTCCATTCGGACTCCTACGGGAGCCGGACTTCGTCCCTGACCTTGATTGCAGGTGGACTTCGACCAGACTCCTACAGGAACTAGATCTCGTCTCCGACTCCAGCCACAGGCAGACTTAGTCTGGACTCCTATGGGAGCCGGACTTCGTCCCCAACCTCTACTGCTGGAAGGCTTCGCCCGGACTCCTACGGGAGCCGAGCTTCGCCCATGACTTCACTTACAGGTAAACTCCGTCCGGACTCCTACGGGAGCCGAACTTCGTCCCTGACCTTGATTACAGGTAAACTCCATTCGGACTCCTACAGGAGCCGAACTTTGTCCCTGACCTTGATTACAGGTAAACTCCGTTCGAACTCCTACGGGAGCCGGACTTCATCTCTGACCTTGATTGCAGGTGGACTTCGACCAGACTCCTACGAGAGCTAGATCTCGTCTCCGACTCCAGCTACAGGCAGACTTAGTCCGGACTCCTACGGGAGCCAGACTTCATCCCTAACCTCTACTGGTGGAAGGCTTCGCCCGGACTCCTATGGGAGTCGAGCTCCGCCCATGACTTCACTTACAGGTAAACTCCGTCCGGACTCCTACGGGAGCCGGACTTCGTCCCTGACCTTGATTGCAGGTGGACTTCGATCGGACTCCTACGGGAGCTAGATCTCGTCTCCGACTCCAGCCACAGGCAGACTTAGTCCGGACTCCTACTGGAGTCGGACTTCATCCCCAACCTCTACTGCTGGAAGGCTTCGCCCGGATTCCTACGGGAGCCAAGCTCCGCCTATGACTTCACTTACAGGTAAACTCCGTCCGAACTCCTACGGGAGCCGGACTTCATCCCTGACCTTGATTGCAGGTGGACTTCGACCGGACTCCTACAGGAGCTAGATCTCGTCTCCGACTCCAGCCACAGGCAGACTTAGTCCGGACTCCTACGGGAGTCGGACTTCGTCCCCAACCTCTACTGGTGGAAGGCTTCGCCTGGACTCCTATAGGAGCCAAGCTCCGCCCATGACTTCACTTACAGGTAAACTCCGTCCGGACTCCTACGGGTACCGGACTTCGTCCCTGACCTTGATTGCAGGTGGACTTCGACCGGACTCCTACGGGAGCTAGATCTCGTCTCTGACTCCAGCCACAGGCAGACTTAGTCTAGATTCCTACGGGAGCCGGACTTCATCCCAAACCTCAATTGCTGGAAGTCTTCGCCCGAACTCGCATGGGAGTCGGGCTCCGTCCCTAGCTCCGGCTACGGGAAGATTCCGTCCAGACTCCTACGGGAGCCAAACTTTGCACCTGACTCTAATTGTAGGTAGACTCCACCCGGGCTTCTACGGGAGCCAAACCTCATCCCTGCAGCTTCAACTGCAGGCAGGCTTCGTCCGGACTCCTACGGGAGCCGAACTCCGAGCTCCTCTCAGACGGGTGGCTAGCCACCTCTCCCCGCCAAACACTCCAGGCAAACTTCGGCCAACAGGCCTAGGCCCACTGGTAGGCCGCAGCAACAGCGATGACCCTGCTCCACCTCCTGCAACAGATTCCGCACGGCTCCGTCGCTCCCTGGCAGGCCGCAGTGACGGCCACGACACTGCTCCACCTCCTGCGATGGATTTCGTGCGGCTCCATCACTCCCTGGTAGATCATCATAATGGCCATGATTCTGCTTCACTCCCTACGACGGATACCGCACGATTCCTCCCACCTCCTGGTAAGTCACGACAACGGACGCCGTTCCACTACCCACAACAGACTCCACGTGGCACGTCCCGGCAGTGGCCACGATCTCACTCCACTACTCTTCGTAACAAACTCTGCCTGACTCTGGGCAGCTCACTACCAGACGGTTACGGTTGTCGCTATCAGTTTGCTGCCCCCTTTCGCCTATAAAAGAGGGCCCCAGATACGTTATTCTCTAAGCTCTCATTTTTACCTAGAAACTCTGCTAAAATTTTTATTCGAGCACTCCATTCTTGTTGAGACAGAGAACTGACTTGAGCATCGGAGGGTCTTGTCGGAGCAACCCCACCTCCGATTTAGACTTCTTTTGCAAGTCCCGACGGCGACTGCGACTCCAGCTTCTTCGATGCTAGCGGATTTTTGCACCAACACTTCCCTTGACCATAATAGGCTGAATAAGAGAAAAGAGCAAGAGTTGCTCATCAAGGATGTTATATAATAACACCTTAAAGTTTCTCTATATAATTCCACTACCTAGGTATTAGATACTATGATCTTATGTAATTTATTGCTAGGACTACAAGTAAGTAGAATGCTTGAAAATGGTGAGAAATTCTTGAATGTTAGGGATGGAAGTCTTATTCCAATCTTAACTTTAGGAATTGTAGAGCTTATTTTTAAATATTATCATTTAGAATAATTGTTACTACTGTCCATTGTTTATAATGAATGTAATCTTTGTTGGCCTTTTGGCCAAAGATAATCATCATTCATTAATAAAAGAAGATTATTGTGATATTATTATGAATAATGTTACAATAACACATGGACAATAAGAAAATGATATTTAACTTTTACACAGCCTATTAAGTGTAATGTACACACCCAAGTTAGATAATATCATGGAAGTCTATTTTTGGCTTAGTCACCTTGACAAGAACAGGATAAATAGATTAGCTTGAGAGGAAAACCTTGACATCAATGATTGTGAATTATTGATAGCCTATGAGTCTTGTCTTCTTAGAAAGATGACAAAGTCACCTTTTAATGGAAAAGGTAAAGGAGCTGATAAAGTTCTAAGTCTCATATATAGTGATGTATGTAGACCTGTGAACTTAAGTGACAGAGGAAGATATTAATATTTCATTACAGATGACCTATCTGGGCATGGGTGCGTCTAGCTTAATCATTTGAAATGTTCAAATGATTCAATAATGAAAGATTGAAACAAACTGGATAAGGTGTTAGAACTCTTTGATCAGATCGAGGAGATGAAAACTTATCCAGTGAGTTTTTGATATATCTAGGAGAGAATTAGATTCTCTCTCAGTAGATTCTTTTTCGAAATAAAGTGTATCTAAAAGGAGAAGTTGAATTTTGTTAGACATGGTTCAATCCATAATAAGGTTCACTTCTCTGCCTGTTTCGGGATTGTGCTCTTGTGTGATTACCTGTTTTACTCTGAAAATATACTGAGTAAGTCTGTTGTACAGATTCCATATGAGATATGGATCGGGCATGGACCTACACTCTCTCACCTTTGGATTTGGAGTTGATCAACCTATGTCAAAGATTTGCATACAGATAAACTTGGTTCTTGGTCCAATAGGTGTTTAAGGGTTACTAATTCTATCATGTTGAAGAATATAAGATGCACATCAGCAGTAGGGCATTCCTTTTGGAAAGGAGTTCCTTAGAGAAGGAACTGATGCCTATCAAGTTGAACTTGAAAGTTTGACTGGTAGAAAATGAACCAACATAATCTAGTAAACCTACAGAACTGGATTTGATTAGATCAAACTTGGAGCCCATCAAAGTAATTCCTTTAAGGAGATCTGGTAGAGTACCATGTTAGCTGGATAGACACTTCAGTGTCTAGGTCTGGGACGGCGATCCTATTGAGCTCGATGAGATTAACAAGGATCCGATCACCTATAGGGATGCAATGCAGTGGTCTAACTCTGAGAAGTGGCTTGGAGCCATTAAATCCAAATTGAAGTCCATAGAAATCAATAGTGTATAGACACTAGATGATTCATCTGAAGGGATAAAACCTATTAGGTGTGAATGAATTTTTCAAAAGGATCAGAGTAGCGCAGATGGGAAGGTGGAGACCTATAAAGCCATTTTTGCTATTATCCCAGAGTTGGAACATATGTTTTGAACATATGTCTTTGTTATGAACAAAGAGGAACCCTGCATTTATAAGTGGGCAAAATATTCTGTAGTGTTATTCCTTATGTTATCTGTGGATGAAATTCTCTTAATCAAGAATGGCATTCCAGCATTGCAAAGAATAAAGGTTTGGGTGTCATCTAATTTCTCCATGTTCAAGACCAGATATGGTATACTCACTAATGGTAATGAGCAGATACCAGTCTGATCTAAGTAAGAACCACTAAAAGATTGTATGGACAATCCTTAAATATTTGAGAAATACTAAAGTCCAGTGACTCAAATATGGAAATATTGACTTTAAACGTGGATGTTTCAATTTCAGTCAGATCAAGATGACAACAAGAAAGTGTCAGATCATACCCTAATTGTAGGAGCAATTTGTTGGAAAGATTTCAAGCAGGATACTTTAGTCTACTCAGTTAGTGATGTAGAGTACATCATAGCATATGATTCTATCATGTAAGCTGTGTAGTTGCTGAGCTTCATTAGCAGATTGGGAGTGGCACCCTCCACTAATGGCCCAGTCTTATTGTAGCACTGGAGTCATAAATCTGGCTAAAAAATTGAAGAACCAGCATACTCTGTATTGCTATCACCTTTGATTTTAGATCAGGGTGACATCGATCTTTGAAAGATCGATGATAAAGGAGAACTTGATCGACCCATTTGCTGAGACCTCGAAACTAAGAAGTTCTACGAACTCAAGAGGAAGATAGGATATTTGATATCATTCTGATTAGTTTTAGTACAAGTGGAAGTTATTGGAAAATATGTCCTAAAACCAATCATCTAAATGGTAGATGATTGAAATTAGTATATAAATTATCTAATAATAATAGTTATTTGGCAGGTTCATCATAAAAGTTCTATCTTCCTCAAATGAACTCCTAAATTATGATGAAGTCCTTAGAACCACAATCAATCGATAAAGGAAGATTTATCGAATGGTTCTTAAATTATTCACGACCAAATGATAAGTTATTAACAAGGATGATAACTTATCAAGTATAGGTCGCTATATGCCATATGTGTTGGTTGTTCTCATAACCAAGTGGTGTGGAGATACTGGTATGACATCTAGATGAGATGTAGGAGTACATTTGTATTGAACGTGATCAATGTAATACTCTACTGTCAAGAGTAGTTAGCTAAGGCTAACGGGTATAAGTGTCCCTCTGATCTGAGATCACCACGGTGACATGCAAGCAACTTACTGTGCTTTGGTGTCGAACTGTCTGTATTTTTAATATAGGTTCGAAAGGTTTTTGGATACAGTCAAGTACTTGTAAAGTCAGTGTATGAGTCAAGATGGGATTGACCACTCCTGATTAACTTCAGGAAGAGAATGTCTTGCTGTGTTTCAATTTAGCAAAACCTAGGCCTGGATAATCCTCGTGAGGAGTCACAAGATTTATAAAATTTTGAGACACAATAGAAATAACTTATATGAGTGTTGACAGCATACTCAAAGTTGTCTTGAGCATTATTGGTCAAAAAGATGAATTATATGGTAACCATGGGTCAGGATTCTTAGAATGTTACTTTGTATACATTCGACCTATCTGGATGTCGGGAACCATTGCTAGATGGTTACTTCGACTGGTACAAAAATTAGTTTCTATACTATCAGCTTAGGTTTGAACCTATAGAGTCATACATATAAGAGGTTGTAACCTAATCAGATGGTTAATCAACGATTGAGAATCGTTCTAAGGTTAAACGATCAATGTAATTGATGTTTGACCTAATGCAAGTGTTGCAGGAGGATCGATTAGCAATCAGATTGCTAATTGGCTCAATCTGATTGAGCAATTGGGTCGAGATCAAGTCTAATTGAATTTGATTTAATTAGAATTAGTTTAGATTTAATTGGATTAAGTCTAATTGGTTTATTGGATAAGCCAATTGCAAGGAAGAACAAGTTCCTGTTCGACTAGGACTTGTATGCACCTAATTCCTAATTAAGTTAGGATTTAAATTAAAATTAAATATGATTTAATTAGATTTAATTGGACTCTTAGTTGGACTAGGATCACCATTAATTAGGTTATAATTAATTTGGATTGGGTTCAAAGAGCTTGACCTAGTCTACATAAGAATCCTAGTTAGACTAAGATTCCATCTTCTCCATTGCGCCACCTAAGAAATCTCAAGCCCACACCCACTAATTAATTTTTAGATATTTTTTTATGATATCAACATCCAAGGAATGTTATCTCATACCACTTATTCTAGAGATTTGAATCAGATTTGATTTGGTTCAATGTGGAAAGTGATTTGGTTAATTATGGAAAGTGATTTAGGCTTATTCTTTTTTGAAAGAGTCCCTCTTCACAAGGACTCTTCCCTCTTCTCTTGTGCCAACTTTCCCCAAGACTATCCTATCATTTTGTCACTCCTTTTAAGCATCTTATCCTGATCTCCATGAAATTTATAAGGGAGGGGGCATCCAAGAGTTGGACGCCCCATGGACTCCTTGTTGATTAGGTCTTTTGACCTAATCTGCCATATAAAAAGTTACCGTCCCATATGCTATCAAATAAGAGTAAAAAATTTATGGTTTTTAGATAGAAATAGTAGAGGAGAAAGAGGATGGCATGGGTGGTTTGAGGCACCAATATCCTTGGAGAAGAGTCTTCTATCAAGAGATAAAAAGTTGATGTCTTGTAGAAATAAAAGGTAAGAGAGAAGATTGCTTTCTCTTATTGTTTTCTTTCAAGATTATTCTCTCTTTATTTTTGTATTTTTATGTGATTAAATTTGAGAGAGAAAGAGGGATGGCATGGTGGATTCATGCTTCAATGAGTTGGGGCATGGTGATCTAATTTTAGACATGTTCTGATCATGTTCTGATGAGAGAAGAAGAAGAAAAGAAGGTCTTCTCTTAAAGTTTCTTTTAGAACCCTTCTTCTCCATAAATCATGAGATTTTTCTATGAGAAAGATTAGAT
Organism: Elaeis guineensis; assembly: GCF_000442705.2. Taxonomy (NCBI): domain Eukaryota; kingdom Viridiplantae; phylum Streptophyta; class Magnoliopsida; order Arecales; family Arecaceae; genus Elaeis; species Elaeis guineensis. The sequence continues at coordinate 124,233,011 of NC_025996.2, read as the reverse complement.
ATCATAAGATCTAAAAATTTGAGAAATATCTAGAGAAGAAGGTCTTCTCATATCCTAGCATAGAGATGTTCTCAGGATATCAATCGTTGATGTACTGAAAGAGAAGATCTGTCTTCTCTTAGGACCCTTTTCTTTTACATATTATTTCTGATTTTAGGGAGGTCAAAAGGTTTGACTTCTCTCTTGTTCCTCCTCATATTCTTCATCTCATGAAATGTCCAAGAGATTCAAAGAATATTTTTTAGATGAACCATCCAGAGGGATCTGCAAGAAGCTAGACTTCCAGCGGATCTTCGTTCGACGAACCTCCGATTTTGTTGCAGCCTCATGTGGATCACCTATAGAGGTCGAACACATGTGCAGCTCTAAAGATAATAAAGAAAATTAACCATAGAGTTCTTGACCCAGATGAAGGTAAGAGATCTGATCTCTTCTCTTATCTAGATGTGATCTAGGTTTTAGATCTAAAACTATTTTAGATCTAGGGTATTGATTTGATCAATACCAAAGTTTTTATTTTCTGATTTATAAATGCAATATGACATGTTATAGGTCTTAATTGTAGGGTTTAGTAATTTGATTACATGTATTTGTATATTAAATAATTTAATTTACATATTTCACTGCATTATATTTTAAAATTATTTTAAAATTCATGCATGAAACCCTGCATCTTTTCCAACACCATAATCTCGAATAAATATAAATTGGATCATTTTTTTCTTAGTCTAAAGATAGCAATTTTTCTTTAATAATCTCAACAACAATATTAGAAAATTTTTTGATTAATGTAGATATGAAATCTTTAAATTAAAATTTTATACATATCATGAAATCTCCAAAAGACACAAATAAGATCTATTATTTAGATCCAAGGATGATAATTAAAGATTCTTGCACAATGAATATCCTACAATCTCATCATCAATTTCATCAATAAGGATAAACTTCTTTGCAATACCTCCAAATATATATTCATCTTAATATGCCACTTTATACATGATTCATATATCAAGTTTAATTTCGATAAATATTTCAAATCAAGTATCATAAAAGACTTTCTTAGTCCATCCTAGAATCATATTTTTTTTCATCAAATCTTTATCTTGCCAATAAAAGTCAACTTCTCATTTAGGAGTAATATCATAGTATTGTTCTTGTATCGTATTTGAGCTTACGATTCACTTGAATAATCAATAATCAAATTAATAATCATAATACACAATAAAATTTTATGTCAATCTTTTTGTAATTACTTTCGATCAAAAATCTAACTAATCATATCATGATCCATAGATCATTCAACTTATTTCAAACTCTACATGTCATAATCTCTTATGGTCCTTTCATACATAATCTTGATGTTTAACAAAAAATCATAAAAATTTTTCACAATACATCATCATAGATCTACACCATAATGATCCTAGTGTCTATCCACTTACACTCATTCTCTATCTGATTCTATGTTTCATAATTTATCTACTTATGCTCTGGTACTACTTTAATTGTCATACCCCCAACCCAAGATTATGAGCTGAAGATCATGGCAATCACCGCATACTCATAGAAAACTCTTTCCACAAGCATGCAAAGCATCATATCATGCTATTATAAAGCAACAATAAAATAATTAGTCAATAACTTAAATCCAAAATATGACAATCCAAATTTCATATTTAATATGTTAATAAATTCAACAATATTCAATACACCTTACATCAAATTCAATAAGGCTTTCAATCTAAAATAAAAGTATGGAGGTTATGCTTCTCATCACTCTTTCGTTCATATCTTGCATCATCTTAATTTTCTCAACATCTGTAAAAATAGTAAAAAAGAGATAATGAGCTAGATAGCCCGATAAGCAATGATCACCTCTAATAAATTTCATCAAGTATTAAAGTAAATAATCATTCATAGAAAATAAGCATATAGAGTTCACAAATTCAAAATCAATTTCAATTATGCAATATAATTCATGCTAAATTTATTTTTTTTTTGAAAAATTCAAGTTTCTTTCAAGATTTCAACATCTTTCATTCTTAAGTTTTTTTCATCAACCGTGAACTATGACCATATTTTTTCTGTGAAAGGGTCATAATACTGTGTATCTTCTTATGGTGAGCTGCGAATCATCTGGTAGCAAAGTCTTTTGGAACCGCTGGTCTCACTAGCGGTTTCTCACTGATCTCACCTAGCGATATATTGCTAGTCTCGCTGGTGACATAGATCCTCAAGACAAATCAATTGCCAACATATATGCCCCCATTGGTAGGATCCTTTACATAGTTAAATTATCAATTCATATTATTCTTATATTAAAATTTTTCATAAATTATATTTTATATTCTAATTTTGATAAAAAAATATATAATCATGTAGTATTGAAATCAATCAATATAATGCATCATGAAATCAATATGTTATTCATGCTTCATCATAATATTTCAAATAAGATATTTTTATAATAAATATCATTCATCAAATTCATGCATCATTTCATAAATTTTGTCAGAAAAATATATTATAATTTATCGATAAATCTAAAAAAAGTGAAGCATTACTTATCTCAAACACATTCCAATAAATCCATATAATTCTATAAATTTTTTTCCCAAAATCTTCAGTTCATAGTTCATATCGCGGTATCCCATGATCAAACATCCACAATCCTATACAGGATCTATTTTAATAATTAAAAAGGATATAAACAATTAAGAAAGATAGAATTTATGGGCACCTGTATCCTATCATCCAGATGGGTCCGATCATCTAATTTTATCTAGTCAAAATTTAGTTAAGATATAGATGGTCAAAAGTTTGACTATCGGATCAAATCAGATTTTGAAAGTGATAGGATCGAGATTCCTTCATTGAGTTCATTAATCAAATAGAGAGAAAAAATTAGAGGAGAGAGAATTCATGAGGTACAATCCAAATTGATTAGGTGCCACAGTCCAACATCTCGATTGGTGAAATCAAAATGATCTAATCAAGTCATGGTTAAATCGAGATCATGGATGATCAAATCTAATGGTTTATGGTCTGATCAAGGTGCTGGCATAGTACCTGACAATCATGGATCATGATGCTTCCACTAGAATTGTTCAAACTCATCATCACTCAAACTCATCAAAATAATTTTTTTTTGTTAAATTTCAAAAAGATAAACTTCTAGAGAGATAAAATTTTAGAGAGAGAAATTTATCTGGACTAATCAAACAATATGGTTCAACAAATCTGATCGATCAGATCAAATCATGCTAAAATTATCATATGGATAATTTAATAAAATCATAGGAAATAAAATCTAAAAGTATTTGATCTGATCAAGGTGGATGCTAGTATACTGTCCGACGATCAGAGATCAAAATTCATCACTAAGATCATTTAAATTCAACATTATTTTTCATAAAATTCTAAAAAAATTTAGAAGAGAGAAATAATCTAGAGAGAGAAATTAGAGAGAAAAAGTGGAGAGAGACTAGAGAGAAAGAAAAATTTTAGAGAGAGGAGAAGAGAGAGAAAAGAGGGAGAGAGAGGAGAGAGAAAATCCTCTCTCTTCTTTCTCCTTTTTTCCCCTTTTTTCTTTTTTTCTTCTTTTTTTTCTTTTTCATTTTCTTTTCATTTTCATTTTCTTTTCATTTTCTTTTTCTTTTTCTTTTTTTTTCCCCTTCTTCTTCTTCCCATGGTCTTTTTTGGGCAAAACAGAGGACCATGAGGTCCCTCCCTTATTCGGCTGATCAGAGGCCACAGTCGGTGCAGCAGTGACCGACGGCAGGCGGACTATGCCACCGTAGCCCAAAGAACCCAAATCGACGGTCGGTAGTGACCACCGACGTTGGAAAACCAAAGAAAATCCAACAAAATTTGATGAACCCGGTTGCCAGCGATCGTGCACACAGGCAAGGGAAGGAAGGGGGAGAAGGGAGGAAGAGGATCCGGGCTTACCTCGAGCTCCAGTGACCTCTCCGACAAGAAATTGATGCAAGCATGATGAAGGGCTTCTGTGGGAAAACTCCGGCGATCCTCGCCGTTTTGCCCTCAATTTCTTAATGGGAGGAAGGGAGAAGAGGTCTCTCTTTTAAATAAGGCCATAGGGGAGGAGTTTGACTCCTCTCCGATGATGTTTTCCGACTCCGATTAGGAGCCGGTCGGGAGGAAGAAGACTCCCTACGGGAGTCTTCTTCATTTTTTTTTGTGGGCTTTGTGGGCCTTTGTGGGCTGGGTCATAACAGTGGCTCTACATTTCTCAACATTTGCTGGTGTCCATGACAACAGATTGAAGATTGAGGGTAAACATATTGCAAAATCTTTATTAGCATTCAAAATAAATATCACAAAATGTTGTAAGCTATTTTTAAGGTAGCACAGCATTACTACATTTTGGTTATGCAAGATTGGTGTGATTTTGTCTCAAGAATAGCTGATCTCGCACATACAACTAAATTAGCAATACTTTTTATTTTCTTTCTTATCGTTTTGTTGGATGGGTTCAGCTTGTGTCTTCCATGTGAAAAAATGATTGATATTTTTTTACAACATCAATCGTTGGATTGTGCCGTACATAGCTTTGATGCATAGCTTTAAAAGCATCCCAACATCTTCTCTATGCATAGCTCTTGGAGCATCTATTGCGCCATCCAATAATTATCGTCATAAAAGAACATGAATTATTTTTTTGCACGAAAGATACAACCTGAACCCTTATTGGATATTCCCATGGTATTTAGCCAAAAATTATATAGGAATCAAACCCATTGGTCCATCTAATTTGTATTTTCTAAAAGCCTACCTAAATCTAACTAAAATTTGAGCCATTAGGTGGTGGGAATTGAAAAAAAGACCCATGGAGGTCTTTTCTTTCTTTCCATAGGATTTAGGCTAGGTAGCATTCGGTTAATATAGGGCCACAATTAAATTGATGATCCAAATCACAAATCTTATAGAATTGTCAATCCAATCTTATAGAAGGATTTAAACAAGCCCTTTGTAGGAATTTTAACCAGAACCTTATCATATTACCATTTTTTGCAGTCAGAGGTTGGATGGCTGGGTTGATCTCTACTTCCACATACGTAAGATATTGTTCGTGCAACAGTAACCCCACTAGTCAAAGGAGACTCTGTGTGCATAGGGGGAACCCTTCCTCAGCACCATTCTATTACAGTCAAGGGTTGGATGGCTCGATGGCTGGATCGGTCTCTGCTCTCGTATGCATAAGGTATTGTCCGCTTTGACTTTGATTGTCTTTGGGTCTTAGTAGGCTCTAGCTTCAGTAGACGTTAGTAATTTTGAGCCTCATAATTTTATCCTTTAAGATGCCTCACACAGAAAAGAATGTCCCATTCCATATAATCAGAGTCCTCCTTGACTCATAACCGATGTAGAATCAAAGGTGCCCTTCTCCTATGACACCATTCAATATAGCATTTGGTATTCTTAATAAAAGCATCCGCTAAGGTGGCAACTTCATCTATCTTCATATCCATATTGTATTATTAAATAAGTGAGGAGAGGAATTTTGGCAATTTAGACTACATTGTTCATATTTTATGACCATAATACTCTTAGTTCTCTCTTCAATTACATGTAAGAAAATATAATTACAAGTTAGATATACAATCATGAACACTTCCATTTATTTCTGCATCTCTATTTCTTATAAACTTTTATCAACATGTATTTATCTAAACATAAACTAATTAGACTCTTTTTAAACCCATCTCATCCATATCTCAAGCATGGTGAACCTTCTTTAAAAAAATAAATAAATAAGAGAGAAATAAAAATTGATATCTTTTTTCTAAGTCACATGTTTTATCTCCCTTATCTCTCAAATGCTTGAGCACTTTTTGGTTATTTTTTTGTAGCATGCTTTGCACATGCTTAGTTTCTAATATATATATATATATATATATATATATATCATGTACAAGGATGGACTACACTCCTCTTGAGTCTTGAGCAAAGAGGATATCTACTCTCTAGTCCAAGGTTTACAATTAAGCACCCAAATCAAGGATCCAAACCATAATCTATACAGCTAAAGATGCCTAGCAACAAGAAATTACATATTCTATTGGTATCTATCATATGCATCAAGTAGACAAAAGAATGACCGTTCTTGCAATGCTAATATTGTAAAACATAGATATATCATTTAAATAATGAATCTGCTTTAGTGATCACAAGTTATATATGAAAATATTTATAAGTTAAAAATTAATAGATTTTCATGCTTAGATCATAGCAAAATATGTTCTCATATCATATTAGCTGTTCATTTTGTGCCTACTTGATGGATATGTTGGAGACCACAAAAAATATGACTTTTGATTTTTATGATCAATATAGTACATCTTAAATTATCATGCCCACTTATTGATTTTGAATCTAAGAAGAGTATAGACCTCTCCTTTAGAGAGTAGCAAGATCTATCATTTTATGTATGTATGCATCTGTGGTGGGGGGGGGAGAGACTAGAATAATGTCAATTAGATTTGAAGCTAAATCTAATTGTGTTCCCCACCATCTAATGCCCTCAATCTATACAAATTTTCATAAAGTAAAATAAAAGTTAACGGCCACCTTTCCAGTCATTTGGAGTTATTTTTCTTTTAAAGCCATTAATGTGGATAGGATGGAGATGAGGTTGAGTTTATGTTTATTTTGGAGTGTTTTTATTTATCATTATAGAGTTATACTTATCTAGAGCATTTTTGTTTATTTTGAACTCATTTATATTTATTTTGAATGAATTTATGTTTATTCTATCCGAAATTTATATCTATCCCACATAGTTTATATATATTATAAGAAGATGAAAAGTGGTCTATTCTATCTGTCTGCATTAAATTGCTATTAATGTTGATGGAATAGTTCACTTTCTATATCTCCAAGATAAATATAAACTATATAGGATAAATACAAACTTCAGATAGAATAAACACATGCTTTCAGAATAAACAAAAATTTGTCTAGAATAAATATAAATTAGTTCAAAATAAATGAAAATAGAATAAATAGAAATGCTCAAAAATAAGCATAAATTTTGTAGGATAAATAGAAATACTCTAGGATAAATATAAACCCAAATCTCAACCCTTGGCACATGTGGACTTCCATCTCACTGCATTAATAGTCTAGCTTTTTTATATTTTCTCCATCCTATTTATATTAATAGCTTGATTTTTTTATATCTTTCTATCCCATCCATATTGATGGCCTAACTTTTTTATATTTTTTCATCAGCTTGGTTTTTTTTGTATTTTTCTATCCCATCCACATCAATGGTATAGCTTTTTATATATTTTTTCAAATATAAATGGATGAAAAAAGTGGTTGCTAACCCTTTTTCTATGTAAAAATCAATGTGGATCGGATGGTGGGGAACTTGGTCAGATTTGGGCTCAAATTTAATTGTCGAAACCTAGTCTAACTACATACGTACACACGCACATACACATTCATATACATATATATATGTGTGTGTGCGCACACGCATGTGTATATATATATATATATGTATATATATGTGTGTGCGTGCGTGCGTGCACGTATATGCATATACATGTATATGTATGTATCTATGTACATATAGATAGATGAATGGATAGATGTGTTGATGTGTATATAGATGTGTATATATGTATGCATATGATGAAACAAAGGATGCAGGTGGCAGCTACTATGACCAATTAGACCCTATCAAGATTCGTAGGAGTTAAAATTTTTGCCACATTTGTTTATAATTTTTTTATTAGAGACAATATTAAATTTTAGTAGTTTGTACATTTGTTATTGAAATAATTCTAGCATGTTTTTTTTTTATTATTGAGTCATATTTTAAGAATGATTTTGTATTTGATTTAATGCCTAAATTAGGGTTAAGGGTCATGTTATACATGCATTCATCTAGTATATTGTATGGGGATAGTTTTTTGCATATCAATAAAATTTCTTGGAGGGAACTTCCTTCACCAAATGAAGGGTTTGGCTTTATTTGTGTATTGATCTTGGAATTGCAATCTCAGCGATCAAACCACTCTTCACCCTTCTTGCTATATGCATATATTATTTGTGTCTTTGTATGTGTTGTATGTATAAGGAATCATGTCTAGGAACTCATTTCAATTTTTAAAGAAGGTGCAATCCAAATTTGAATATATAATAAATGAGACTTCTCTTTGCTGAGGTCTAAATGCTATAAAAGGCTTGTCATTATTTTTGAGGTGTTCATATCATCAAACTACAATCCCCAGTAGGCATTTCCCAATAGGTGCATAAACTTATTCTTAATCTTTTCCTTTGTTATGTTATTTCATTAGGAGAAATACCTCTTGCCCCTCCATGGTTTCCACTTTCCTCTCATTCCTAGCTAGGCATTATATGAGATGCTATATAAGGGTGTAATTCTGAATAAGTTGTAATGCAAAAGTCTCAATTTTAGTTCATTGCATTTTCTACCCTCTCTTTTCTTGATTTCTTACATGCAAGTGGCAAATTTCAAGAAGGTTTGGTTTGTTGTAGGGCTCTACAAAGTTGTGACTTGTAAATCCCACCGAGGCTTTGCTAGTAAAAGGCAATTAACATCTTTAAGCAATACCATGTGCCTCAAAGCAATACCAAAGTGGTGTCTTGTTGGAGCCCATTTGCAAACTTACACTGAGTAGAGGATAATTAATGTTGATTGTAAGAAATACTACATGCTCAAGCCTAGAAGATTTATGTCTTTTTATTTCCCAACTCATCCACCAACATCTATCAAGCAATCCAAGTATATGTAAAAAGAAAGGGCCAATGCAATGTAGCTTGAATAAAAAAATTGTGATTGAGTAATATTATTATTTGAAGAATATAAGATGCACTATTCTATGATTAAGCTTGAAATCATCATGTAAAGAATTTTCACTGTTGCGCCAATTGTGACCTGTAAGAGCACATGCATGGAGTTGAAGTTTATGGTATGGGGTAGTGTAGACTATTAAATGGAAAGGAAGAATCAGTAATAACCACGAATGCTGTATTTCGAACAAATGGTATCAAACCTATACTAGGGCTACTATCATTTATTCTAATATATAGAAAATAATGGAGAAAATTCAAATCTAACAACTCCAGTCTCATAAGGATGAAAGGGTAGAAAAATATTGGGATTTTATAGTCCCTCATTTCTTGAGTTAATTCTTTGAGAAGCGGGTGAAAAAATGAGGATTCATATAGAAGTTCTATTTTGAGTGATAGAACATATTAGCCCTCATCTGTAGATGAGGTTAGAGAGAGAGAGACACACACACAACAAGAGTCCACAAATCAGCAAAAGAAGTGTAAGTTATCACATTCTAAAAGGTTCATGATTAGTTTGCGAGTATGCACCTCTATTCATCCCTTTACTATGTTGAGACTTGAGAAACAAGGAGATGGATATAAAAAGAGTGCATGTATCAGATGTGTTGAGATTAATCAATTGCTTCTCCTATCTTAATATAATTTGATATATTTTATGCAACCAACAATTTTGCAGTGCTAGTCGTGTCCAAAGATCAAAGAAATCATATATATGAGTGATTCTGCCCTTGCTCAGGAAGTTTAAAAAGAAATTCAAGGATAATGTGGCGAATGTTTAAATATTGTATGAGATATTGGAGCAATATAATATGGTAATAGTTCCCAACCTTTCACACACCATCTTCTACCAGTCTCAAAAACCACATCTTAGTAATCATCTCTGGTTAATAAGTCTATCTAAAGCTGAAAATAGGAGGATAAGAACTAGCTAAGCATTATATTTTTCATGTGGATATTTATTTCGTAGTCCTTCTATGGACTGTACTATAACAAAAAGTCCTTACTAACCATTTTCAGTCCATAGATGGACCATTTTATAACTTACGGTCCCCCAGATGAGATTTTAAGCATGAAAAAATCAAAAATATCTTTATAGAGTGCTCTATCCACTCGAACTTCTAAACAACATCAAATTACTCAATCAGATATCAATCACTATCAAATTTAGGCCAACTAGATGCATGTTGCAAGATAGCAACTCGCTCTTTCTCTTCTTCCTCCAATGGTGATGATATCCACATATTACCCTAACAACATCCACCGCTCCCTCCATGCCGCCCTCACCTTCCTCTTTGACCTAGCATTTTCATTCTCCTTTTTCTCTTTCACTGCATCGCTACTTTTCTCTATGACCTCATCCTCACCAACACTGACTCCAACCACTCCTGTAGCTTCCTTTAGCTTCGCTTTGCCGTCTCCTCCACCACTCCTAGCCTTGCCTCCCTTAGCATCTCCCTTATCTTCTCCCTCAACTCCCTCCATTTCTCCATCTGCTTCTTCACTGTCCTCTCCCTGGACACCATCGCCACCGCTATCAACCCCCTCAAAACCATTGCTAAGATCTCCAAGTAGGTTAATGACTCCAATCCTAAGTGCATCATCACCGTCCTTGTGCTTTGGCCCAATGTTGCCTTCTTTGGCCTCTTCGCCATCATTCTTGGCCCCAAAGACTTGCCTTTAACTCCCTTTGCCCACCTTCCCGTCACCTCCTTCTCCAAAATGATCTCGATCAATCTCTATTAGGATAAGATTGTCTCCTTAATTTATCTTTGCAATTCATGAGGAAGGCATCAGTCTGTACTTTGGCATGTGAATATATTGGCAATGGTGTCAAACTTAAGTGTAGGTAAAGCTGATACTATGAAGATAATAGATTGAATATGGATATACAATGTTTGAAGTTCCTTGAGGTTGTAATTGCTTCATTGGAGGGGGCTTTTTTTGTTGTCAAGCCATGTATAATAACTTTGATAGTTTGAGCTAACATACATACAATAGGCATTTAGTTTTCCTTTCTTTCTTTGTGATTGCATGGTGACATACTTGAGCAGCTTAATTAGTCAACTTGTGATGACTAGGAGAGAATTGATGGATAGCATAATGTCATCCTCCAGAATATCATACACCATTAATCTAACATGTATATAATTAACATATCATGATATATAGTCTTTTAATCTAGCACACAATTGATTCAATATAATATATAGTTAAAATATCATGGTACATAGTTAAACAAATATGGTATATAGTTATTTTAGCCTTGCACATAATTAATCAAATATGGTGCATAGTTAAATAAAAATGATATATAGTTAAATAAACATAGTATATAGTCATTTTACCAGGTATATAGTTAATTTAATGGGGTATAAAGTTAATCCAATGTGCATGGTACATAATTAATGGATTATATACTATATGATTAAATAAACATGATATCAAATTATTTTATCTTGGTACACAGTTAAGGAATCAAGATATATCGTTAAACATGATAAATAGTTGTTGCGGTAGCAATCCATCTTTGGGTCAGATTGGCTGGAGCTAGGTGGCAACGACGGATTGATGATGGTAGGATGGCAGTGGTAGAACGTATAAGAAAAGTCTCCAACCAGAGTTGGCTCTAGTGGAGACCCTCCGATGCTCAAGTTAGATCTCTAACATAGATAAAAAGAAGTAAGCGTGTAAGAAGAAAAGAGGTTTCATATTTTGGAGTCTCCTATAGGTTTTTATTTATAGATAGAGGCTGAAGAGCCATGAGAAGAAAGAAGAATCAGATGGTTAATTTTACTTTATATGATGAGATTCGCCTATTATCTCCTATTTTATTAGGAGAGATATATTTGTTATCTCGTCTCATTGGAAATGCTAGCTTAAATGGTTGGCTTTGACTTATCAGATGAGATATGCTCATTATCTTCTTCTTTATCTGCTCTATAGCAAGCCATCATGTCATGGTCATTTGAATTTGAAAAGAGGTATGAAATTTTCAAATCAGATTGGATCCAGCAAGGAGACCTTAGATGGATCGATGGTATGGTTGGCAGGGGTGTCTCTCTGGTGCTAGTAACTGGGATTGATGGCCGAAGTTGGGATCAATGGCCAAAGTTAACAGGCTGATAGTACCACTTAAGATAGTTTGCTCGAAAGGTGGGATTGGCAAGATCCAAATGAAGGAAAAAACTGCCTTTTTCCTGTGTAGGATCTTCCAGATTTCACCAAATCTGGGGCAGAATAAATTTTATATTTTTATCCTATGCTATTTCAGATCTAATGTCTATTAGATCTAATTTTATTATCTGATATTTAAAATCTAAAATTAGATCTAAAAGTATGAGAAATATAGACATATCTTAAGGGTAATCTAATTACCCTGTAGATGATCGCACCACTACCTGAGGTTCTGATGTAGCCACGCAAGCGCCTGGCCTCTACCAATATCTGCTTAGGTAGGATCTGGAACATCTTCTCCTTGTGATTCTATGCTCCAAAAATTAGATCAATATCTAATTTGGAAGTACTTCAGAACTCCTTCTGAAGTTGGAGCAACAGCCTGTCGAAGATGTCCTGCAGCCTTCTGTTCCAGGCATCACCATGACTTGTACCTTTGCCAGATGAATGTCCAACTTCTTGGACGTGAAGAGGGGAGAAAGGAGAACAGGGAGGATGTGGAGAAGAGATGAGGGGGCAGCAGCTAGTAGGTTTTTTGCATAAAACAAGTTCTTTCATGAAACCCTAGGTGCAGCAGGGTTTATATAATTTCTGTATGCTGCGCAGTGCCACATCAATCGACCAATCAAAAAATTTCAATAAATTTTGAAAAAATTTTGATTGGTGGAGTGATGTCATCTGATCATATCAGATAAAAACCCCACATTATCTCCAAAAGGTGGCACCAACATTGGATAAGCATAAATAGAGTGGCGCCAAAGAGTCCAAGTTTATCAGGACTCTTTGGTTCTTATCCATTTGGGGTGCCCACTTAAATCCAATTGGCTCATGTCATAATCTGATTATGGCACCCAATTTGATTAGGTTTAGGCATGTGGACACTCCACAAAAATCTTTCAATAAGTTCTCTTTAGTTTAAGACCCATATGTCAACTTTTGACAGATGTCCTAAAATGAAATTGGCAGGTGCTAGAAATTAGCAGGTGTTGTCTTAAATTCATCTCATAAATTAAGACAAGCCTTTTCTGAGCTGGACAAGCTTCAATTAGACTGAGAAAAACCTTCCTAAGATTCTCTGGATGAGCCAAATCTCATTTGGCTCAGTAGAGACAGAAAAAATTATACGAGGAGAAAGTTAGGCTCAATCGAGTGCTAGCATGATTTTCTTGAACCTAATTGGATCTTATCCAAATCAATTGGGGTAGCCCAATTGATGACATCCAGACCCTAACCTTTATTTGTGTGACTCAGTTAGGTTCAATTCTATATGGTAATGAGACATGTCGTGATCTCATCATCGACATCATCGAAACTCCTTTCGATGGACCAGAACTCTTCTGATTCAGACAATTAAAATGATCGATCATCAAAATCATTCTAATTGCTCCCAAAATCTACCAGTGACACCTAGCAGTATATGGTGGCAATCCATCAGAATTGGAGATGAACCTCTTGGTATAGCTACCTGTGTGATTGAGTTCCTCTATCATGAGTCCCGACTGAATTAGGGTTAAGGTGAACTCGTGAAACCCAACATCAGTCATATGAATCAATCGATCGATCCGAGTCCGATGTGAAATCTCAATGGAAAACTCTTTTCTATTATTTCACTCTACCATGGCCATGGACTTAAGGACTCGATCTTTTGATCATCATAGGACTACTCCTCACATCTACCGAGGTTGATAGATCCCATCTTGGTGCGATCTGGTTCCTACAATAGATATGCTACAGCCAACATACACCTCAGCGTTCCGAATGGCTAGAAGACAGAGTTATGGTGTAGTCAAACTATAACACACTCAAGGTGAACCATCGATACACCTCAGGTCAAAGAACTAGACACACAACTGTAGCATCGAGCTAGTCATCGACGAGAAGGTAGACTTCCTTATGACTGCTCGAGGTGGTCACGCTCAGTACTCTCATTCTCAATGAATACCTATACTCTCACTTCGGTATCTCTACACCATAGATTTAAGACTCATCTACCCTAAAAAAGTGATCATACACCAACCTTTCGGATCGATCACCATCCTCGTGATGATCCTATGGTCAAGAGCAGTTTATGAGTTAGTTATGTAAATTCATGTCTTAAATTTTCAATTCTTGAAAATATGAATTAACATTCTCACTAACTCAAAGGATGTATCATAGACACAATGTACATAATGTAATAGAAGAATAACCTTTTTATTCATTTATAGTCAAAATTATAATTTTGCCCTTAGATTTGTACAGGAATGTGTCAGCCGATCTGGCATCTAGGGCACACATCTAGCAAACTCCCACTTGACCTAATGCCAATTGGCTACATAGCTAAGTCCCACCTTCTCAAGGTGGGCTTCGATCTTTTGTTGGCCCAATGGCTTAGTCAGCGGGTCTGCCACATTGTCTGTGGAGTCGACTCTCTTGATCTCGACATAACCTTTTTCGAGGTAATCACGGATCAGATGGAATCGTCGCTCGATGTGTTTGGACTTCTAGTAAGATCTTGGCTCCTTAGCTAGGGCTATGACGTCATTATTATCGCAATAAAGAGATATGGCATCCGATGACATTACTCCAAGCTCTGCAGCAAACTTCTTATACCAGAATGCCTCCTTTACAGTTTTCGATGTAGCAATATACTCTGCCTCCATGGTGGAATCTACAATCACTGTTTGCTTGGAACTCTTCTAGCTAACTGCACCACCATTGCAAATGAACAGACTCTCAGATGTCGACTTTCGATCATCTATATCAGACATAAAGTCTGAGTCTGTAAATCTCTGAATCTGGAGTTCTCCATTCCCAAAGACTAGAAACATATCCTTAGTCCTTCTCAAGTATTTAAGGATACATTTCACAGAAGTCCAGTGCTCTTCGCCTAGATTCGACTGATATCTACTTGTGACACTCATAGCATGGGCTATATCAGGTCGTGTACATAGCATGGCATACATGAGGCTCCCTATTGCCGAAGCATAAGGGATCTTGCTCATGCATTCAATCTCCTCAGGTGTGCTAGGGCACATCTTCTTGGAGAGATGAATGCCATGTCTAAAAGGCAATAAACCTCTTTTGGAGTTTTCCATGCTAAACCTCTTTAGCACCTCCTCTATGTACATCTTCTGTGAAAGTCCTAGCATCCTATTTGGTCTATCTCTATAGACCTTAATACCCAGTATAAAGGATGCCTCTCCTAGATCTTTCATAGAGAACTCCTTAGACAACCATACTTTGACTGAGGTCAACATGGGAATGTCATTCCCAATTAGGAGGATGTCATCCACGTACAATACGAGGAAGACAACTGCGCTCCCACTGACCTTTTTTAACACACAAGGTTCCTCTTCGTTCTTGATGAAATCAAATATTTTGATCACATCATTGAAATGAGTATTCTAACTCTGAGATGCTTGCTTAAGTCCATAAATGGACCTTTGCAGTTTGCAGACCTTGTGATCATTATCACTGGATGTGAAACCAAGTGGCTGTTCCATATAGATATCTTCCTCAAGATATCCATTTAAGAATGTCGTTTTCACATCCATCTGCCATATTTCATAATCGAAATAGGCTGCAACAACAAGCAATGTGTGGATGGATTTTAGCATGGCTACGGACGAGAAGGTATCTTGATAGTCAATGCCTTCATGCTGACTATAACCTTTCGCTACGAGCCTAGCCTTGAATGTCTCCACATTCCCATCTGCACCTATCTTTCTCTTGAAGATCTATTTACACCCAATAGGTATAATACTATCAGGTGGATCTACCAAGGTCCAGACTTGGTTTGAGTACATTGAGTCAATTTCTAATCTCATTGCCTCTAACCATTTCTCAGAGTCGATATCTGATATCGCCTCGTCATAGGTCTTGGGATCATCACTATGAACCCCATTTCCTGTGAGGAATATTTCCTCTACATCCTCTTGTATGGTACCTAAGTACCTTTCAGGAGGACAAAAAACCCTAGTCGATCTATGAGGTGGAAGAGGTTGTGTTAGGACTGGTTTTGATTGATTAGGTTCCTCAGGTTCTTTAGCTCGTTGCTCTTGGGAGACATTCTCCTTGAGCTTAATTATTCTTCCGATGCCACTATCTTGAATAAACTATTTTTCAAGAAAAATAGCATTTCGACTTACAATTATATTGTGGTCTTTCAGAATATAAAAATAATATCCTAATGACTCTTTAGGATATCCTATGAATCGAGCTCTAAAAGACCTGAACTCTAACTTGTCCGTCTGCTATCTCTTGATATGAGCCGGACAACCCCAAATTCTGAGATGATTTAGACTTGGCTTCTTACCATGCCATATCTCATACGGTGTGGTAGGAATGGTTTTAGAGAGATTCCTATTCAATACATAAATTGCTGTCATGAGACAATATCCCCAAAGAAATTTTGGAAGGTCTGTGAAGCTCATCATGGAACGAACCATATTTAATAGGGTCCGATTTCTCCATTTTGAAATCTCATTGAGTTGAGGCATTCCAGGTGGAGTCCATTGAGAGACTATACCATTGTCCTTAAGATAGTCTAGGAATTTCTGACTAAGGTATTCACCTCCTCGATCTGATTGAAGAACCTTAATGGGCTTTCCTATTTATTTTTCTACCTCATGTCTGAATTCTTTAAACCTTTCAAAGGCTTCAGACTTGTGTTTCATTAGAAACACATACCCGTACCTAGACATATCATTGATAAAGGTAATGAAGTAGACAAAGTTGCCTCTAGCTGGCACATCAAATGGGCCGCACACATCCGTATGTACTAGGGCAAGTAGGTCTGTGGCCCTTTCCCCATGTCCCATAAAAGGAAGCTTGGTCATTTTTTCTTGAAGGCATGATTCACAAACTAGATATGCCTTAGAAGTCAACGGACTCAGTAGTCCAGATTTCTCCAATTTGTTAATCCTGTCTTCTGCTATATGACCTAGCCTTAGGTGCCACATATACTTATCATTTAGACTATCTCTAGGTCTTTTAATTCTTATGGCATTCACATTTTGCTCAATATTAAAAATAGATACATCAACATGTAACTGATAGAGACCATTAATAACAAAATCATTTGCAACTTTATTATTTTCATAAAATATGTTACAATGGTCCTTATGAAGGCTAATCACATAGCCTTCTTGTGCTAAACTTGAAATAGAAATCAAATTTCTACTTGCTGCAGGCACATAATAACAGTCTCTTAAAACTAAATCTAATCCTAACGGTAATCACAGAGGATAGGTTCCTACGGCTACAGCAGCAACTCTTGCTCCATTCCCGACACGTAGGATCATCTCCCCATCCCTCAGCCTCCTGCTCTCCTTAAGACCCTGCATAGAAGTGCACAAATGAGCACTAGAACCAGAGTCAAGCACCCAATTGGATGCAGAAGAAACTGTAAGATTAGATTCGATAATGAGCATACCTCCAGAAGGACCATCCTTCTTGTTCTTCAGGGTGGCCAGGTACTGAGCATAGTTTCGCTTCCAATGGCCTTCTGACTGATAGTGGAAACACTTTCTCTTTTCAGAAGCCTTCTTCTTCGGTCCTGTCTTCTTGTTCTTGCCATCCACCTTCTGCTTCTTCATGGACTTCTTTTTCTTTCCAAAAGACTTTCTCTTGAAAGAAGTTCGCTCCACAGTAAGAACTGAGCCTTTTGAACCTTTCATTGAAAACTCAGCCGTAACCAGCATATTCATTAACTCGACCAAGGTACATTGTATCTTATGCATATGGAAGTTCATGATGAACTGACCATATGCATCGGACAAGGACTGAAGGATCACATCAATCTGAAAATCCTTGTCTAAGATGATATCGAGCTTCTCAAGCTCCTCAAGATCCTTGATCATTGTCAAACAATGATCTTGGACTGACTGCCCATCATGCATCTTGGCCTTAAAAAGTCTTTGACAGACTTGATACTTGGTCGCGCGACTCTGTTCACCAAATAACTCTTATAGGTGAGCCAACATTTGGCGGGTAGTCAAAATATTTTCATGTTGGCACTGCAAATCATCAGACATTGCACCCAACATGTAGTACCTGGCTTTGTTATCATCATCCGTCCACTTTTTCAGAGATGCTCTCTGTTCAGCAGTCGGATGTGCTAGCATGGCAAGTGGGTCCTGGTCCAAGATATGAGTCAATTTTTTAGAACTCAGAATAATTTTGTAGTTCCTCAACCAGTCCTTAAAATTTGGTCCAGTCAGTCTATGAGTGTCTAAAATTTTGGTCAGGGGGTTTGCGGCAGACATGTTTCCTGTAGAGAGTCAAAAGTTTCAAGTTAGATTTTGTAATCAGACTCAACCAATTTGTTTAGGGTTTTTATTTTTAAACAAATTAGACTTCCACTATTTTCTCAGATCCCCACACTCCCTTGGTAGAGATATGAAAATCTCCGTGATTAGTAATTTCTAGTGGGTGGTGCAGTCTCACCGACTGGCTCATCACCTCACCTAACAGTTATTGGTGATGAGTCAATCGATGAGTGGACAACTCTTGTCCAATGATTCTCTAATCATGGTGCACCCAAAACTTGATCTCTAATTCATGAAGCTCACCGTATCCGAAATATTGCTCCAATCCTTTGTTAAGCCAAACCCATCATTTGCACGAACTAGATTCCTAATTGGGTCCCTCACTGTATCCAGAATATTGAGCCCAACCCATCCTCTAATCCGTAGCATCCAATGCCTACTGGACATGGTTGCATCTTCTCGATGCAACTGAGCCACTGTAACCAGCCGAGAACAATCAACTCCGGGAAGGGCCCGCACATCCACAATGGTGGAAGACTTAGACTTAATATTTTCTTAGGGAGATTTGATTTAGGTCTCTTTAAACTTGTCTTGATATAGTCATAACAATTATGACTAACCTAGTGGCATGGGTCAGCTCGAATTGTTAGCCACCTCAAATCAGAACTGGATCGACACATATGGCTAGGTAAGTGAGACCAGTGGGAGGGATATGCCATTAACTCGACAAGAATGCATTCGAGTCGAGTAGCTCCCAATTAAAAACCAGTCGGTCGCATCTGCCCAACTTACCTTAGACACCAAATTATCAAACCAGAATTAATTGAGTTAGTCTACAATCCAGGCTCTAACCACTGAGCCAAATTAGGTCTTAACTTGATTGAGTCACATCTAAATATGATTCGACCTTGATCCAGACTTAATCCTATTAGGCTGGTCAATTATTAGCTTTCATGATCCCACCTAACCAACTTTTGATTCAGTTTGATCAACCGCTAGACCTAATTGAGCTACCCAAGCCCGAACCCAATCTTATGAAAATATCTTAGATCTGAAATTCTTAATTTTAGACCTAACTTAATTTTATAAGCTCAATACATTAATTAAGTTTGGGTTCATAAACAAAGTATGTAAAATAAATCCTAGGGTTTCAGGATCTAGGATTTTGCAGAAAAGTAAGTTTTGATTTCTGATTAAGGATGAATGGGCGGCACCCCTACATGTCATATGAACACCCCATTGAATTAGAAGAGAGGGTCTTAAAATTCTACTTTGTTCTTATGACCGGACGGCCATGAGGAACACCTTAATCAGAAATATAAATTTAACTACAAAACTAGTTAGATCTAAATTAACATATCACATATACAATTTAAGATCTAACTAATACATGCTTTGCATACATCTCATGTATCAAAAATCAATCTAATTAACATGTTTTCAGATCTGATACATCACATGTAATATCTGAAAAATAAAATTTAAATTAAACTATTCAAAATAAAAACTATTCTAGATAAGTTACTAGAACAATTCTACAACTAGTCTAGGCATGCAACAGATCAATTTTATGAAATAATTAAAATTTTATTTTCTATTTTTTGATCTGATTATAACAATTATAACACCAAAAATAATGGAGAATAAATTATATTTAATTCATATTTTAATCTCATTAAAATATAAAACTTAAGACTATTCATGGATTCAATTAATCCTAGTCTAGTCATGCATCTCATGCATGTTAGATCTTCTTAGATTTACTTTTAAATATTTTGATTTTAGATCCTATCACATTTGATGTGATATCTGAAATCATTTAATATTAGATAAATTAAAATTAAGATCAGATCTAAAATAGATCTGAAATAGAGCCAACAACCTGGCTCTGATACCACTTGAAGGGAAAAACCGCCTTTTTCCTGTGTAGGATCTTCCAGATTTCATCAAATCTGGGGTGGAATAAATTTTATATTTTTATCCTATACTATTTTAGATCTAATGTATATTAGATCTAATTTTATTATCTGATATTTAAAATCTAAAATTAAATCTAAAAGTATGAGAAATATAGACATACCTTAAGGGTAATCTAATTACCCTGTAGATGATCGCAGCACTGCCTGAGGTTCTGATGTAGCCATGTAAGCACCTGGCCTCTACCAGTATCTACTTAGGTAGGATCTAGAACATCCTCTCCTTGCAATTCTATGCTCCAAAAATCAGATCAATATCTGATTTGGAAGTACTTCAGAACTCCTTCTGAAGTTGGAGCAGCAGCCTGTCGAAGATGTCCTGCAGCCTTCTGTTCCAGGCATCACCACGCCTTGTACCTTTGCCAGATGAATGTCCAACTTCTTGGACGAGAAGAGGGGAGAAAGGAGAATAGGGAGGATGTAGAGAAGAGAGGAGGGGGCAGCAGCTAATAGGTTTTTTGCATAAAACAAGTTCTTTCATGAAACTCTAGGTGCAGCAAGGTTTATATAATTTCTGTATGCTGCGCTGTGCCACATCATTCGATCAATCAAAAAATTCCAATAAATTCTAAAAAAATTTTGCTTGGTAGAGTGATGTCATCTGATCATATCAGATAAGAACCCCACCTTATCTCCAAAACGTGGCACCAACAATGGATAAGCATAAATAGAGTGGCGCCAAAGAGTCCAAGTTTATCAGGACTCTTTGGTTCTTATCCATTTGGGGTGCCCACTTAAATCCAATTGGGCTCATACCATAATCTGATTATGGTATCCAATTTGATTAGGTTTAGGTATGTGGATACTCCACAAAAATCCTCCAATAAGTCCTCTTCAATTTAAGACCCATATGTCAACTTTTGACAGATGTCCTAAAATGAAATTGGCAGGTACTAAAAATTAGCAGGTGTTGTCTTAAATTTATCTCATGAATTAAGATAAACCTTTTCTGAGCTGGACAAGCTTCAATTAGATTGAGAGAAACCTTCCTAAGGTTCTCTGAATGAGCCAGATCTCATTTGGCTCAGTAGAGACAGAAAAAATTACACGAGGAGAAAGTTAGGCTCAATCGAGTGCTAGAACGATTTTCTTGAACCTAATTGGATCTTATCCAAATTAATTGGGATAGCCCAATTAATGACATCCAAATCCTAACCCTTGTTTGTGTGACCCAGTTAGGTTCAATTCTATATGGTAATGAGACATATCGTGATCTCATCATCGACATCATCGAAACTCCTTTCGATGGACTAGAACCCTTCTGATTCAGATAATTAGATTGATCGATCATCAAAATCATTCTAATTGCTTCTAAAATCCATCAGTGACACCTAGCAGTATATGGTGGCAACCCATCAGAATTGGAGATGAACCTCTTGGTGCAGCTACCTGTGTGATTGAGTTTCTCTATCATGAGTCCTGACTGAATTAGGGTTAAGGTGAACTCGTCAAACCCAACATCAGTCATATGAATCAATCGATCGATCCGAGTTCGATGTGAAATCCTAATGGAAAATATTTTTTCATTATTTCACTCTGCCATGGCCATGGGCTTAAGGACTCGATCTTTCGATCATCATAGGACTACTCCTCTCATCTATCAAGGTTGATAGATCCCATCTTGGTGCGATCTGGTTCCTACAATGGATATGCTACAGCCAACATACACCTCAGGGTTCTGAATGGCTAGGAGACCGAGTTATGGTGTAGTCAAACTATAACATACTCAAGGTGAACTGTCGATGCACCTCAGGTCAATGAACTAGACACACAACTGCATTATCGAGCTAGTCATCGATGAGAAGGTAGACTTCCTTATGACTGCTCGAGGTGGTCATGCTCAGTACTCTCATTTTCAATGAATATCTGTACTCTCGCTCTGGTGTCTCCACACCGTAGACTCAAGACTCATCTACCCTAAGGAAGCGATCGTATACCAACCTTCCGGATCGATCACCATCCTCGTGATGATCCTATGGTCAGGAGCAGTTTATGAGTTAGTTATATAAATTCATGCCTTAAATTTTCAACTCTTGAAAATATGAATTAACATTTCCACTAACTCAAAAGATGTATCAAAGACACAATGTACATAATGTGATAGAAGAATAACCCTTTTATTCATTTATTGTCAAAATTATAATTTTGCCCTTAGATTTATACAGGAATGTGTCAGCCGATCTGGCATCTAGGGCACACATCTAACACCAAACTTATTTCGATCTTCCACTTGCCTATATCTTTGGCTAGTATGAAATCACCCCCAACATAAGCCCCTCAACTCTTAAGTTTGAGCTAGAGTTGGTTCAGATAAAAGGAGTATATCAAGTCGAAGCTGTCGAAGATATGGTACATGAGCATTTGCTTCTCCTTCAATTTCAAACCGATCAAAGGCTCCTTTGATTTTAAATCAATCAAAGACTCCTTCAATTTTAAGCTGATCAAAAGTTTCTTTGATTTTAAGCCGATCAAAGGCTCCTTCAATTTCAGGTTGATCAAAGGCTTTTTTGATTTTAAGCCAATTAAGGGCTCCTTCAATTTTAAGTCAATCAAAGGCTCCTTTGATTTCAAGCCGATCAAAGGCTTTTTGAGCTTCAGGCCGATCTAAGGTCTTTAGATCTTCAATCCAATCTTACATTGCTTGTGGCCCCTATAAAAGAGTTTGGTTAGTTACCTTGGCCTTCCCAGGTTGGTTTTGTTGGGTCAACTTCCCCAAGTTGGCTTGGATCGATCAACCTTGGCAGCTTGGCCTTCATGAAGCTGGCTCTCAGGGGTTCAGCCTTGGTCTTTTTGACTTTTTGTTTGATAGCTCAACCTCAATTTGACTAGATTGGACTCCTGATAACCTCAGCCTTATTGTGATATTTGACCTTTTGAGGTTGGTTTTCTAATGGCTTAGGCCTTGGGCTACCTTTACATTGGCTTGGGTGCTTAAGGACCCATTGTCCTATAAAAAGAAAATAGAATAATCGATGGTGCTTGAAAGCCTCTTATCATGAGAGTTGTGAGTTTTATTTGAGAGCCCTTGGATTTTGCTTGGCTCTTTCTTATTGTTCGCCTTGGTTTAGACTTATTTTTGCTTCGATTTGGCCTTATTTTGGGCTTTAAATTGACCTTCATTTTGGCTTTAGATTAGTTTGATTCTGGCTTTGGATTGGCCTAGTTCTAACTTCAGATTGGTCTAATTCTAGATTTCAGATTGGTCTTCATTTTGACTTTAGATTGGCATGATTTTGGCTTCATTTTGACTTCGAATTGATCTGATTCTAGCTTCAGATTGGCTTGGTTCTGACTTTGGATTGACCAAAATCTGGGCTTCAGATTGGACATACTATTTAGGAGATCCCTGCTAATTTTCCTATCCTAGATCGAGATTTTCGACAAAGGCCCAGGCTTGGCTTCACTCAAAGTGAAGATCCAATTTCAATACTCCTAGATCCGTTGTGCACTAGCCTAGTCAATGTTGCACGTGACTCAGTCTGTGATTTTGCATAGGGGTGATGGGATGATGACATCAGCTCCAACGGATTGGTTCCACCAGATTATTCTTTGATCATCATTGATCAACCGTCTCATTGCATAAATCTCACTATAGGCCCTCGAGATCTCGGCTAGGTCACATGGAGCCACATCCCATGCATTGGCCTTTGGGAGAGGTTGGCAATGGTCAGTGGTCATAGGAGGTTCGTGATTGGAATCAGATCTAAAGTCCTCGATGGTTGCATCACCACATAACACAAATCATCCAAAGATGAGCCCCAGAACTGTCATGCCATCTTCATCATTTATTGGGTGGCTTCAGTTTTGTTGATTGTTGTCGAGATACTCACCATAGAAGACCCCATCATCGAACTCAATCTCCATGGCAGTGACAAACTTAGGGCACTCATGCCTCCATGGGTTAAGGTTGTGATGTGCTCTGCTGCTCATCGAGTTCATGTCGACCCATGCTGTCGAACCATTTCATGCTCTGCACATACTCAACATAGTCTCCAAGGTTTTGACTGCCAGTGGCTGGACTCTGGAACTCTGTCGAGGATCCGGACGATCGTAGATGCTGCCATAGAGGATGCTGAAGATGGAGAGGTGGTGCAGAGGGTGGTGTTGGCATTGTGGTGGCCTTGTGGTTGATTTGACCGCTGCCACCTATGCCGAAGAGGGCATTGAACATGTCTGGTTAGCTTATGATCAATTCGACCGCCGCCACCCATGCTAGAGAGGGCATTGAACACACCCGGACAGCAAGGGTTTTTATTTTTTTTTTTGGCAGTCTTCTCAGTCCATGGGGAGATTGGCTTTCGAGATAGGCAAGCCCCTCCTTTTTCTTTTCTCTTTTTTTTTAGATCTTTGAGGCAGTGCTTCAAGAGGTACTCCAACCGATCCTCTCTCTCTCTCTCTTTTTGAAGGATCGAGATTGATAGAGTAGGAACCCACTCTGAACTAGCCAATCATGCTTATATCGGCTCTGGCTGTGAGCATCTCCATAAATTCCTTGGTGTTGGGTCTAGCAATAGTATCGAGTTTGTTGAACAAATCAAATTTGGTCATGTCAATACAACTATCAATAATAGAAAGGCTATTAGAGGCCTTGTTCAAGATGATGTGGGGTTGATGTGCCTCCATAAATTTGTTGTGATTTTTTTTTGGATCATGCTAAGAATTTAAAAATCTAAAGGAGGAAGTGTGAGTCTATCATGATAGAGATTTTTATAATTTTATTCCTTATCTGGATGCCGTGATATCCTTTCTTGCTTGGATCTCCCTTTCTTACGTGATATCCTTCCGCATTTGGAGCCTTATTTGAATGCCATGATCTCCCTCCTCATTTGGATACGGTTCTAAAATTCAAATTTTGGAAAGTAAATGAGGACATAAAAATGATTTGAAAATTGAGGAATTTTCATATCTTCTTTTTTATTTGGATCACAACCCCCCAGTTTCCAACCCGATTAGGATAGTTTGGAGGGCATTGATTGGAGGCAATCGGATCTAATCAATATTGGCTGATTGGGAGATGGCTGGCCTAGATTTCATCAGCATCTGATGGGTTTGATCATCAAGATCTTGATGGTGTTTGGACGACACGACGAAGCTTCTTTGACTAGATGCTTGCTCCTTTCAATAAATGGGCTTGGATCCTTCCGCTGGAGCTAATCTATTATGGTAGAAATCTATCCTTGGATTGGATTGGTTGGAGCCGGATGGAAATGACATGTTGATGATGGTAGGATGGCAATGGCAAGACTTGCAAAAAAAGTCTCCAACTAAAATTGGCTCCGATAAGGATCCTCCAACAATCAAGTCAGATCTCTGGCATCGATGGAAAGAAGTGAGCATGTTGGGAGAAAAGAGGTTTCATACCTAGAAGTCTCCTGCAACCCTTCATTTATAGGTAGAGACTGAAGAGCCTGAGAGGAAAGAAGAATCAGACGATTAGCCTTACTTATCTGATGAGGTTCATCTATTATCTCCTACTTTATCAGGAGAGATATATTTGTTATCTCTTATCTTGTTGGGAATGCTGGCTCAAATGGTTAATTTTGACTTATTGGATGAGATATATCTATTATTTTCTTTCTTATCTGCTCTATGGCTAGCTATTATATTGTGGTTACTTGAATTTGAAAAAGAACATGGAGTTTCTAGATCAGGTTGTGTCTGACAAGAGGATCTTGGATCAGCCGATGACATGGTTGGCAGGAGTATCTCTCTGATGCTGTTAACTAGGATCGATGGCCAAAGTCAAGAGGCTGATAGTACCACTCAAGATGGTTCGATCGAAAAGTGGGATTGGCAAGGTCCGAGCTTGTTTGGATCTTCCACTTGCTCATGTGTTCGACTAGTATGAAATCACCTCCAACAATAGTTATTTTAGTTTCATAAGTAATTAATCCAATATGATACATGATTAATGTATATCATGGTATACAGTTAAATAAACATAATACATAATATTTTACCTTGATATACAATAAGTATCATGGTATACAGTTATTTTAGCCTATTATATTGTTAATCTAACATGGTACATAGTAATTTAATATGATACACAATTATTTTTATCATGATACACAATTTGCTAAGTATAGTATATAGTTATTTTATCCTAGTATATAATTTATCCAACATTGTAACCATTAAATAAGTATGGTATCTAAGTTATATTTTACCCTGGTATATAGTTAATTCATGTTGGATTAATTATATACCATGTTAGATTATCTATACTTTATGATAATTATATACTAATATATATTAACTATACATGATGCTAGAATAATTATAGACCATGTTAGAATAATTGTGTACCATGATAAATTAACTAAGTACGATGTTGGATTAGTTATAAACATTCTAGAATAATTAAATACCATATTGAATTAACTGCATACGATGCAAAAGTACCCACAATCATCACTCAAAATTGGTAAACTTTTGTCCGTGTCCATGACAACAGATTGAGGGTAAATTTATGGAAAAATCTTTATTAGCATTCAAAATAAATGTCACAAAATGTTGTATGCTATTTTTAAGATGCCACGGCATTACTTGTTTTGGTTATGCAAGACTAATGTGATTTTGTCTCAACAATAGCCGATCCCACATCCAATTGTGTTAGCAAGATCTTTTACTTTTTTTCTTATGCTCTTGTTGGATGGGTTCGGCTTGTATTTTTTGTGCGAAAGAACGATTGATCTTCTTTTGCTATGTCAATCATTGGATTGCACCATACATAGTTTTAATGCATACCTTTCAAAGCATCCTAATATCTTTCCTACCAAACTTGCACAGCTCTTGGAGCAGCTATTGCGCCATCCAACATTTGACATCACGAAGGAACATGAATTGTTTTTTCACATGAAAGACACAACCTGAACCCTTGTTGGATATTCCAATAGTCTTTAGCTAAAAGGGGAAAAATTCTATAGAAATCAAACTTGTTGGCCCATCTAATTTGTATTTTCTAAGAGCCTATCTAAACCTAACACAAATCCCAATGATTGGATGGTAGGAATTGAAAAAAGACCTATGGAGATCTTTTCTTTCTTTCCATAGGATTTAGGCTGCATGGTGTTTGGTTAATATAGGGCCACAATTAAATAGACGATCCAATCCATGTATCCTATAGAATTTTCAACCAAATTCTATAGAAGGATCCAAACAAGCCCTTTGTAGGAAGTTTAACCAAAACCTTTATATATCATATTACCATTCAATATAGTATTTGGTATTCCTAATAAAAGCACCCACCAAGGCAGCAACTTCATCGATGCTCAATCCATATTGTATTATTAAATAAGAGAGGAGAGGAATTTGCCCATTTATCTAGACTACATTGTTCAAATTTTATGGCCACAATACTCTTAATTCTCTCTTCAATTACATATATAGGATAATATAATTAAAAGCTAAATATACAATCATGTACACTTCCATTTATTTCTGCATCTCAATCTCTTATGTACTTTTATAAACATGTATTTATCTAAACATAAACTAATTAGACTTCATCCATATCTCAGACATATTGAACTTTAAAGAAAAAATTATGAGAGAAACAAAATCGATATCTTTTCTCTAAATCACATGATTTATCTCCCTTATCTCTCAAATCCTTATGCACTTTTTGATTAATTTTTTTGTAATGCTTTGCACATGCTTGGCTTCTAATATATATCATGCATAGGGATGGACTATACTCCTCTTAAGTCTCAAGCAAAGAGGATATCTAGTCTCTAGTCTAAGATTTATAACTAAGCACCCAAATGAAAGATCCAAATCATAATCTATACAGCTAAAGATGCCCAGCAACAAGAAATTACATATCTTAGTGGTATCTAACATATGCATCAAGTAGACAAAAAAAAATGACCATACTTGATATAGCATTTAAATAATGGATCTATTTTAGTGATCACAATTTACATATGGAAATATTTATAGATTAAAAAGCAATAGATTTTTGTGCTTAGCTTGTAGCAAAATATGGTCTTATATCATGTTAGCTGTCAATTTTGTGCCTATTCGATGGATACATTGGAGACCACAAAAAATATGACTTTTGATTTTTATGATCAATATAGTACATCTTAAATTATCATGCCCAATTATTGATTTTAAATCTAAGAAGAATATATACCTTCTCCTCTAGAGAGCAGAAAAATCTATGTTGTTATGCATGTGTGTGTGTGTGTGTGTGTCTATATATATATATATATATATATATATATATAGAGAGAGAGAGAGAG
Organism: Elaeis guineensis; assembly: GCF_000442705.2. Classification (NCBI taxonomy): domain Eukaryota; kingdom Viridiplantae; phylum Streptophyta; class Magnoliopsida; order Arecales; family Arecaceae; genus Elaeis; species Elaeis guineensis. The sequence continues at coordinate 124,204,508 of NC_025996.2, read as the reverse complement.
AGAGAGAGAGAATAGAATAAGGTCAATTGAATTTGGAGCCAAATCTAGTTGAGTTCCCCACTATTTGATACCCCCAATCTGTACAAATCTCCATATAGTAAAATGAAAGTTTACAACCACTTTTCTGTATGTTTGGATTTTTTTCTAAAAGCTATTAATTTGGATGAGATTGGGATGAGGTAAGTTTATGTTTGTTTTGGAGCATTTCTGTTTATTGCCACAAAGTTTGTACTTATTTTGAAGCATTTGTGTTTATTTTAGACTCAATTCTATTTTTTCTAAAGAGATTTGTGTCTATTCTATCCAAAGTTTATGTTTATCCCACATTGTTTATATTTATCATGCAGAGATGAAAAGTGGCCTATTCCATCCATCCGTATTAACGGTCATCATTAATGCGGATAGAATAGGCTACTTTTCACGCTCCATGATAAATATAAACTATATAGGATAAACACAAGCTTTGGATGGAATAAACGCAAATACTTTCAGAATAAATACAAATATATCTAAAATAAATATAAATAAGTCTAAAATAAATAAAAATATAATAAATAGAAATACTCCAGAATAAGTACAAACTTTATAGGATAAATAAAACTACTTCAGAATAAATATGAATTCGAATCTCAACCCTTGGTGCGTATGGACTTCCATCTCATCTGCATTATAGTCGGGCTTTTTTTTTGTATTTTCTCCATCCCATCTACATTAATAGCATGGCTTTTTTATATTCTTTCCATCCCATTCGCATTGATGGCCTGATTTTTTTGTATATTTTTTCATCCCATCCATATTAATTGCCTGACTTTTTTTATATTTTTATCCCATCCCCATTACTCGTATGACTTTTTATATATTTTTTAAATTCCAAAAAGATTAAAAAAGTGGCCATTCACTTTTTTCCTATATGAAGATCCATGCAGATCAGATGATGGAGAACTTAGCTAGATTGGGGCTCAAAGTTGATTGATCGGAGCCTAGTCCAACTGTATATACATATGTATGTATGTATGTGCATGTGCATATGCATATATATGTATATGTATGTATGTATGATATATGTATGTGTGTGTGTTGATGTATGTATAGATATGTGTTCTATGATTAAGGATGCAACTGATAGCTACTATGACCAATTAGTCCCCGTCAAGATTCGTAGGAGTTAAATTTTTTGCCGCATTTGTCTATAAGTTTTTTATTAGAGATAATATCAAATTTTAGTTGTTTTTACATTTGCTATTGGAATGATTCTAGCATGTTTTTTTTATTATTGGGTTCTATTTTAAGCATGATTTTGTATTTGATTTAATGCCTTAATTAGGGTTGAGGATCATGCTGTATATGCATTATCTAGTATATTGTATGAAGATAGTTTTTGACATATTAATAAAATACCTTGGAGGGAACATCCAATACCAAATGAAGGGTTTTGTATAATTTGTGTATTGATCTTGGAAGTGCAATCTCAGCGATCAAACCGCTCTTCACCCTTCTTGCTATATGCATATATTGTTTGTGTCTTTGTATCTGTCGTTCATATATATGTATAAGGTATTATGTCTAGAAACTCATTTCAATTTTTAGAGGAGCAATCCAAATTTGAATACATAATAAATAAGACTTCTCTTTGCTGATGTGTAAATATAATAAAAGATCGGTCATTATTTTTGAGGTGTTCATATCATCAAACTACAATCCTCATATCATCAAACTACAATCCACAACATGCATTTCCCAACGGATGCATAAACTTATCCTTAATCTTTTCCTTTGTTATGTTATTTCATTGGGAGAAATATACAATTATTGTATTATGGTATATAGTTAAATAAACATGATATATAGTTATTTTATCCTGATATATAATTAATTTAATATGGTATACCATTAAATAAATATGATACATAGTTATTTTACTCTAATTTATAGTTAATCTATGCTAGATTAACTATATACAATGTTAAATTAATTGTATATTATGATAACTATATCCTATTCTATATTAACCATACGTCATGCTAGAATAACTATAGACCATGTTAGAATAGCTATGTACTATGATAAATAAACTATATACATTCTAGAATAACTACATACTATATTGGATTAACTACATACCATGCAAAAGTGCCCACAATCATTACTCAAAATCGGCAAACTTTTCACTGAACTATACAGAAGTACCCAAAAAGGCTTAGGAATCTTTCTTATTATTGAGCAAACTTATTAAAATAACAAAGCAATTAATTGTATAAACTATCATAAGATTCTTTCCTAACCCTCCTTCATCACCACCTGTCCAATCCCATTGAGCAATGAGCTGTAAGGATTCAACATTCTTTAGACTTACATAATTGTGACATGATGATCTGTGGCTTTAACATCTCATCCCCCACCAATCCCAATCTTCTCCCAATCTGAATTTTTTTGTCTCCTTCCCATTACCCTTATATTATTATTATTATTATTATTATTATTATAGAGAATGCTAATAAAAGAGCAGTACCCATCATGGTCACCTATGTTGCCAACAAAGGCAGCCTCCTCACCTCTGTCCACATCTTCCTTCCCCATCACTGCCATACCCTAGAGGCGGTGCAAGCAAGGAGACTGCCTGGCCCATTAAAAGCCTCGGCACCTTCTACAAGGAAACATGTAAGCCTGAGGTTAACAAAGGATAGTGCATTTATGGAGGGCAAATTAAACATATAGAAATTCTTTGTGCACTGACCACAATATAAAAAATCTGATATGGAGTGCACCACTTCATCTTATTGGACCATATGACCATCGCTTTCTAACGTGCATTTAATATCCATAGTTCTAATTTTTTATTTAAAATTTTGAATGATAAAATGCTCTTTTTAAAAATTATGACACTCCTTTACAAAAATTATAATATCCTTTTCCTTTTGAAAAAATTATGATACCTCTTTATAGAATTATGATACCCCTTCATAAAAATTATGACACTCCTCCATAGAATTATGACACCCCTTCATAAAAATTATGACATCCCTTCACAAAGATTATGATATTCTGTGAAAAAATTATGATATCCTGTGTAGAAATCATAATTTCAACTCAGGATACCATAATATTAGCACAGAATGTCATAATTTTTTTAGAAGGGAAGGAGTGTCATAATTTTTGTAAAGAAGTGTCATAATTTTTAAAAAGAGATATCATAATTTTAAGAAGGGTATTTTCATCATTTAAAATTTTAAATAAAAAAATAAAACTACAGATATTAAATACACATTGGAAAGTGACGGCTATGTGATTTAATCGCATAAAGCGATGCGCTCCCAGTCAGATTTTCTACACCAAGGGCAGTGCACAAAGAATTTCTATTTAGACATATGTGGACCAAAAGTTAAACTTATTAGGGGCTGGGAGTTTTAAAATTAGTCGTATTAAAAATTAAGGCATTGTCCATAATTGAACCAAGCCTTAAAACCCACTTCTTTATGTCATTCTTCAAATAAATTAAGAAGTCTTTGATCTGCCTTCCAAAAAAAAAAAGGTTAAAACCGATTAGTCTTTGCCATGCAAGTGGTAGCCCAATTGGAATGAGCCTTTGCCTGCTTACCCTTATGTTCGAGGAGGAGTCGATTAAATGAGGATATAATCCAATGCCTAGACACTAATGATGAGGGGCAGTATCTGGTACCTCTGGTGCTGGGTGGTGCTGGGGTGATGTACCCACCCGATGGGGAGCCCATAGGCCCCACACATGGTGGAGAAGTACTGAGCTGGCTTCCATTGTCACCCTATATCGAACATTCTCCAATAGACTGGGGGCCTATATGGTCACACCTAAAGGGGGTAGCTACGCTGGTCGCCCCCCTTCACTCTATTTTCTTATCAAAAAAAAAAACCGATTTGCCTTTCACAAGTAACAAGCAACCACATGTCATGGTTTGTAGGGTTGCAAATGGCTCAAGTCAAATAGGGGCATGCTTGATCTTGACCCAACTTGAGTGGTCATGATTTTTGACCTAGACCCTATCCATTAATTGACTAGGTTAGGCACATCAAATCCATGGAAAGAATTTTAGACCTAGTGAGTCATCCAGAGAGGGCTAGGGTCAAGTATGTCTCTAAACCAATCCAAAAGATTTGGGCTCGGGTCAGAAGCAAATTAAGCCAGTTTTGCAAACTAAGTATCTAGCTAATCTTTTATAGCTAACATATGATAATTGATAACTAAATATAAAATCATTAAAAATTTAAATAAAACTAAAAATAGCCAACTTAAAAGGTTTTTCAAAAACTTTCTAGTTTCATCCAAATAATTGATCACTCTTAAGTTTACAAACTATGATTTCAAAATTTAATATCAATATATTGATATATTTGAAGGCACTATAAATAAGAATCTACCAAAATAAACAACAAACTTATGAATCTTTAGAGAGGAGATGTAGTTATTGAGATGAAAAAGGGAATTAGCTCAAATGAGTATTTGTAGAATGAATTAGGAAGATATTTAAGGTGATGGAGATGGAGACTTGTATGATTTAGGTTTCTGGAATGGGTCGTATCGAGTTCGGCTTGACTTGGACTCATTCTTTTTGACCTAAATTAGACTCGGATGATATAGGGGCTGGACGAAGTTCAAAAATATGAGACCTAGATCATTTCTTTATTTCTTTTACAAAAAAATCTATGTAATATCATTTGTCAATTCTTTATCTTTCCTTTTTTTCTTGAGTTAAAAGAGGGGATAAATAATAAACATGACACTAGACAAGCCAAGCATTTAGAAAAGGCCTATATTATAGTACCTCATAAAGAATGTTGATTATTGCAAACCAACAAATAAAAGATATTTATAGGAATAACTTTTTTTTTTACAAAAATCTGACCCAACCTGCCTAAATCTGATTTTGGGCTAAACTGGACAACAATTATGGCCTAATGGCCTAGGTCTAGCTTTCTCTGCTCGATAACAATAGAATGGACTCTTTCCTCATTTAAAATTGAAAAATCATATAGAGCTGGCCTGACCTAGCTTGACAATGAAAACACTAAATATGATACCAAATGGATATACTATAACATATTACACGTTAAGTATTTCTATAAATAGGCAAAATATTTTACTCCTCCAAAAGACCTATTCTCTGATTCATACATTTTCGTCCACAGCTATCAAACGAGAAAGCTATCTATAGCCAACTGAAGTTTAGCTTGTTCAGTTACCAAGCTTAGCTTGTCCAAGCTCGGCTCAATTTAACTTAAAAAATGAATATGTAAGTTATTTATATGTTTATATTATTTAATTATTATTGCCTATGTAATTTTTTATTCATTTTATTATAGATTAACATAGCTTGTGGAATAAAATGCATGCAATTATAAGATTAAATATTATTTTGATTTTTAGCATAAACTATATAAGTGAAAATCTTAAAAGACCTTAAGTTCTCTCCAGATCTCTTAAATAAGCTGCTTATGAATAGTTTGCCTTTAGTTATCACGCCCCCGATCGAGATTGTGAGCCGAAGGTCATGACAACCGCTGCATACTCATAGAAAACTCTCCCTACAAGCATGCAAGGCATTTTATCATGCTATCACAAAGCAATAGTAGAATAGTTAGTCAATAATTTAAATCTAAAATATAACAATCTAATTTTTTTTTAAATATCTCAAAAAGACAACAATGTTCAAAAGTCCTTGCATCAAATTCAATAAAACTTTCAATCTAAAATAAAAGTATGGAGGTTGTGCTTCTCATCACTCTTCTATTTATTTCTTATATCATCTTAATTTCTCAATATCTATAAAAATAGTAAAATAGGAGATAATAAGCTAGATAGCCTTGTTAGATGTATGTCCTAGAAGCTAATATGGCGGACATATTGTAATAAATTGAGGATATAATTTTATACTTAATATATTGATATGATCAATAAAAGGATAAATTCTTTTTCATTCAAGTATATTGTATCCTTGAATCATCCATAGAATTAGTTTCGATACATATTCTCAAAATATTGAGAATTAGAGATATGTATTTAATTTCTAAAAGCTCTCGATCATAGGATCATCATGAGGACGGTGATAGATACAGATAGACTGACGTATAAATCACTTCTTTTAGGATAGATGGGTCTCTAGTCTACTGTGTAGAGACACAGGATGATGAGTGCGAGTGGTTGTTAGAGAACAACTAGCACTGAGTATGACCATATGAGAGATCACTTGGATTTCTATTCAATCGTCAGAGATTGTCTCGATGCTATAGTTGTGTGACTAGTTCTTTGACTTAAGATGGTACTACTACTCACAATAAGACTACTGGAGTTTGATTGACACATAAATATGGGTCTCAATGAGCCCTTGTAGTCAATGTTGGCGATAGTTGATCCACTATAGGAGTAGGGTGCACATCAAGATAGGATCTATCAACCTTGATAGAGAGGAGTAGTCCTATAAGATTTGAAAAGCTAAGTCTATGAATCTATGGTCATAGTAGAGTGATTGATGGAAAAGAGTTTCCATAGATATCACATCTGGAGTTGAGCTAATCAAATCTATCATATGACTGATATTGAGGTTTGATGATTTATCCATAACCTGCGATCTAGTCGGAACTCACGATAGAGGGACTGAATCACATGTTAACTATACCTAAAGGTTTATTTCAGTTCTATTGGATTGTCACTACATACTACTATGTATCACTGATGAATTGTGAGAGCTCACTAGGATTGTTTCGGATCAACAATCTTTGTTGAGTTAGAGTGAAATTGTTCCGATCTATTGAAAAGAATTTCAATGGTACAATGATAGAGATCATTGTATATCTCACTATCAAATAGAATTGAACCTATGAGATTACACAATAAAGAGATTATGCCTGAAATTAGTAATTAAACTTATGAAGTGTCAATTGGGTTTAGAGAAACCCATTAGGTTCATGGTAATCTTGCTAGCACATAGTTGGATCCAATACCTTTTTTAGTTAAAATTACTTATTTGATAAGTTAATTCTAACTTAATTATCTACTGATTACCTATATGAATAAGATTCGTTGATCAAATGTTGATCGTGATCCAGACTTCATTTAGATTCAGCAGGCTGAATTTTGGAGAATCAAAATTCAGATCTTAGAGGGCTGTTCCAGGCTAATCCCGAGTGGATACTCATAGAAGCCGGATACTTGTGTGGTTAGCAGAGAGCCTCATCTCTTCTAGATCCAGATTTAAAGAAAGGGATTGTAAAACAGGTATGTGATTTGATCACAATCTAAATTTCAGCATATATCAATTTCAGCATATGAAACAGATCCATGTGGTTTTATATTTTTATGCATGCAAAATTTAGATTAAAATTATTTTAATCTTATTCTCCACTGTGGTATTTAGAAAATTAAATTTTTGAAACACATATGCATGCTTCAAACCCCAAATTCCAACAGTAGTATCAGAGCCACGGGTTTTCATATGCTGAATTTTGATATACATGGTTTTGAAAAAGTTTCAAAATCAATTTTTTCTCGATACATGAGATGTATAGATGGATTTTTCAAATCTAAAATTTGATTTTAAGTTTAATTTTAGAATATATAGTGATATGTTAATGCATGCATAGATCTAAATTTTGATCTAGAAAGAGTTTTAGTTCATGTTCATGTGAAATATAGATGCATGCATGAAATCTGAAATTTTTATCATCTAAATTTAAACCATATAGTGATATATGATTGTATGTTTAAACTGATTCCTGATTAGTATATGAGATATATAAAATCATGTTCAGATCTAAAATTATTTTAGATCTGATTTTACATACATATATGTGATATATGTCTGTATGTTAAAACTTGAAAATTATTTTCATATTTTAAAATTTACTTTCGTTCAAAAAATTTAGATCTGAAATATGATTTTAGAATCTGAAATTTGTATTTATGCATGAGAGTTTTGGTCATGAAAAAATCAAAAATTAGATCATGTAATAGGATCACATCTAAAGTTTTTGATTTGAATCATATGGGTCTAATTTGATTAAGTAATTAGTCAAACCAAGTCAATTATTGAATTGAGTTAGATCAATTAAGTTAATAATGATACAATTGTTGTTAATCAAATTGATTGAGTCCCATATGTAGAATCGATTAACCTAAGGATCTAATTTGGCCCATTGGTTTAAGCCTGATTTACTTGAGCTAACCAATTCTGATCAATCGATCTATTGGTGACTAAGGTAAGTTAATGAGACATGGTTATTTAATTAGTTTTGTCAGCCAACCTGATCAATTTATTGGTATCCAAGGAAGGCAATGGGAGGATCCTCACTGTTCTCCACTTATCTGGCCAATTTGAAAGATTGGATCTAAAATTAGGTTGCTTAGCATTTTGGTTTAGCCCATACCAATTAGATCAGTCATATGATGACTGATTAGATGAGATCTAAAACCAAATCTTCCTATTAATATTAAGTCTATAGGTCTTCCATCATTGTAGATGTGCAGGCATGTTACTGACGTTGATTATTCTTGACTAGTCACAGTGATTTAGTTGCATTGAAACACGCAACCACTCTATTAGCAAAGAGTTGCTCTATGGTAAGGATGGGGTTGGGCCGAATAACTATTAGGGGAGGGATCCAATGATGGCCTTGCACTTGCTTATGAATGGTGGGTCGGGCTTAACTAAGAAGTGTGGGCAATAACTATTAGGTGAGCCTACATGACTTAGAGACCAAGTGGCTGCCACATGCTTAGCGAAGTATTTGGATAAAGAGTTGCCTACGCATCCGTGTGCATGTTACCAATAATTGTTAGGTGAGATGCATGTCATCGATGGGACTGCAGCACCCACTAAAAATTTTTTGTTACGTTAGAATTTTTGTTTTCTTCCCGGAGAGTGGAGGGATCTGAAAAATTAGTGGGAGTCATTATTTGCATCTTAAAGTCTCTAGAAATAAATTAAAAAATTAAGTACAAAAGTCTAACTTGAATCTCTACTCTTGCAGTTAAACCATCATGTCATCCTCAAATCCTCTAGCTCGCATCCTTGAAATCCATCGTTTGATCGATAATAATTTCAAAGACTAGCTCAGAAACTTTAGGATTGTCCTGACTTCAGAAAAGTTAAGCCATGTTCTTGATCAAGATCTCATTTTGTTGCCAAACCATCCTATTGCTAAGCAGAGAGCTACTTTTGAGAAGTGAACGGATGAAGATAGTCGGGTTAAGTGCTATGTGCTGGCATCTATGTCAAACGAGTTACAAAGCAAGCACGAGATTATTACACTCCCGACTCGAGATTGTGAGCCGAAGGTCATGGCAACTGCCGCATACTCATAGAAAACTCTCCTCACAAGCATGCAAGGCATCTTATCATGCTATCATAAAGCAATAGCAGAATAATTAGTCAATAATTTAAATTCAAAATATAACAATCTAAATTTCTTCTTTAATAACTCAAAAATACAATAATGTTCAAAAGTTCTTACATCAAATTCAATAAGACTTTGAATCTAAAATAAAAATATGGAGGTTGTACTTCTCATCACTCTCTCATTCATTTTTTGTATCATCTTAATTTCTCAACATCTGTAAAAATAGTAAAATAGGAGGTAATAAGCTAGACAGCCTAATAAGCAATGATCACTTTCAATAGATTTCATCAGACATTAAAGTAAATAATCATTCATAGAAAATAAGTATATAGAGTTCATCAATTTAAAAATAATTTCAATTATGTAATACAATTCATGCTAAATTAATTTTTTTTTCAAAAATTCAAGTTTCTTTCAAGTTTTCAACTTCTTTCATTCTTAAGTTCTTTTCATCAACCATGAGCTATGACCATATTTTTTCTGTGGCAGGATAATAACACTGCATATTTTCTTGTGGTGGGCTGCGAATTATTCAGGCAGTAAGGTCCTTTGGAATTACTGGTCTCGCTTGCGGTTTGTCACTGGTCTCGCTGGCAACATGTCGCTGGTCTCACTGGTGATGTAAACCCTCAGGACAAATCAATTGCCAACGTATATATCCCCATTGATGGGATCCTTTACATAATCAGGTTGTCAATTCATATTATTCTTATATCAAAATTCTTCATAAATTATATTTCTTATTCTAATTTGATAAAAAAATATAAAATCATGTGGTATCGAAATCAATCAATATAATGCATAATAAAATCAATATGCTCAATCATACTTCATTATAACATATCAAAATATGATATTTTCATAACAAAATATCATTCATCCAATTCATGCTTCATTTCATAAATTATGTTATAAAAATATATTATAATTTATCGATAAATCTAGAAAAAATGAAGCATTACTTAGCTCATATGCATTTCAATAAATCCACATATCATAATATTTGATTTTCAGGTGTCAACGATCTCTATACAAGATCAAGTTCAATAATTAGAAAGAATACGAATACCATATTCAACGGTTTAGATGGTTTGATCATCTTGATCAAAATTTAATTAGAATATAGATAGTTTGAAGTTTGATTATCAGATCAAATCGAATTTGAAGAGAAATAATCTAGAGAGAGAAAGTGGAGAGAGAAAAAAAAGAGAAGATGGAAGAGAGAGAGTAAAGAGAGAAAGTCTCTCTCTCTTTCTTTTTCTTTTCTTTTCTTGTTTTCTTTTCCTTTTCTCTTTCTTTTTTTTCTTTTCTTCTTTTCTTCTTTCTTTCTTTTTTTTCTTTTCTTCTTTCTTTCTTCTCTCCTTTGGCCAAACAGGGGAAGGACCTGAGGCACATTTGCCCATGGTCTGATGGTTGTGGCGGTATGATCGATGGTCTAACAGTGGCGATTGATGGCAGTGGAGCCAAAGATAGTTGGCAATGAGGCTCGATCGGTGGTGATTAAAAAAAAATAATGAAAAATAGGGGACTAGCCCTTTTTCTTGAATTTCTTCGATCATTGATCGATCACCGATAGCCATGACCTTCGGCGAAGAACGTTAGGGAGGTGGGGGTCATTCTACAGGGGTGCGACACTACGAGCAGTGGCGTCGGTGGTCGGAAATAAGAGAAGGCTCAATTGAACAGAGCAAAATAGGGCCTTATGGTTTTGTGAATTTTTCGACGAATCTGATGGTCGGCAAGGGTGCACGAAGCCATAGAAAAGAGGAGAAGGAAGAGAGGAAGGAGGGTTGGGGCTTACCTCTGACTCCAGTGAGGTCTCCGATGAGAATTTAAGGCAAACATGAGAAGAGCATGCACAGCTTTCACGAGCAATCTTTGACGATGAATGGCTATTGGAGTAGTGGGGGTTCCAAGAGGAGGGTCATCCTTCTTATAGAGTGTCGGGGAAGGAGTCCAAGTCCTCCCCGGCTTTCGATCTCCATTGAGAGACCACACGAAAAGACTCCCATTAGGAGTCCTGTTTCTTTCCAACCAGCGCGTGCACAGCCCGGCTGACCTCTTTTCTTTTATTGGGTTTTAATATCCATGCTGGATATTACATTCTTCTCCCCTAAAAAAAATTTTGTCCTCAAAATTTTTCTTGCTTAAGTCTTCAAAAATTCTTACTTGGGATTTATGGTTAAAATCTCACCCACAAACATTTCAATATTCTAATTCTTAATGCAAATCCATTCTTGAGGTGTTTCACAAGGAAAAGGTCAATATGTCAAGTGTTGAGCTGAATCAGAATCATTCATTTTCTTATTATCAAAATCAACATCTCAAAAATTTTTAATTTTTAAAATTTCAAAATCATGATCTCATTTCCTATAAAAGTAAGGTTCAATCCTTATAATTAGATCAAAATCAAACCTATCTCTTCTAAATAGAAAAAAATTAATATCTTAATTCCTAAATAAAATTTTATTTTTTTATCAAAATACTAACCACTCTTAATTAATCAACCCATCATAAGATAGGAAAACATACTTATGTGAATCATATGATGACCTCCTAATTAGTCAAAATTTGAAAATATTTTCTCTCAGTCATGCTTCCAAAGATTGGAGATTCACCATTTTAATCTCATCCTCAAATTTTTGATATTTTAATTCTTGATGCAACTTCATCATTAAGTCATTTCATAGAAAAAGATTAATATCACCGGTATTGATTAGAATCAAAATCACTATTTCTAGTCATTGAAATTTTCTTACTCCAGCCCTCAAAATCTTAAATATTCTAATTCTTGAAATAATTTTATCATTAAGTCATTCCATAAGAAAAATCAATAACTCAAAAGTTGATCTAAATCAAAACCATTTTTTTCTTATAATTGAAATCAATGTCTCTATTCTAAGTATATCAATTTTCTTTATCTAAACGTTAACTACTCTTAATTAATCAATTTATTATAAGATTAAATTACAAATAACTCCAATCCATCTTTTGTAGAATAATCATCAATATCATTAGATAACCTCAATCTTTTTCAATCAGTCAGAGGAATAATAATGATCAAAAGAGTTCAAACTTCAAATTTTATTATACTCTTTGAAGATAAATATTTGAGTATAATAATCTAAGATCAAAATTAATATTCAATAAATAATCTCAAATTCTTTTTAATAAATAAAAAATTATAAAATTTAATTGTAGAATAAAGAAAATTTATCTCTAAATATTCTAAATCTAAAAATCAAAAATCAAAGGTCCACTCATTCTAAAATTAGGATGCTAAATATTTTTTTAACACAATAGATGGAAGTACTACTTTTGAAAATCATATTAAAGATATCTAAAATAATTTAAAATTTTAAAAATATTATTCTTTTTAATGTCAATAAATTTTTTGTATCAAATTATTTATCTATCATAATTCTTTAACTCAAAGAGTCAATATTTTTGACTTACTCAAAATAATTTAAATCACCATGCTTTCACTGCACACTCTGTTCTAACAATCAAAATTTTTTAGTTCATAAAAAAAATTTAATCAAATTATTTTTTTATCTTATCAGTGGAAAAAATTTAAAATTTAAAATTTCAATTGAAGTCAAAAATTAACTTTCGATTCTCATTCTTACTTTTGTTGGTGTATAATAATCTTGATTATCTCTTGAGTCCAATATCACATTCAAAACCATCATATAGATCTATTATAATCCAATATGAATCAAATCTTAATTCTTGTATCAATTCAGTTAGATAATTCCAAATCAAAATTCTATAAGTCAAATTAATAAGAAAATCCTTCAATGCTCCATCAAGTTAGGACATAATCAGAACATATAAGAATTTCAAATCATTATCTTTTCTAAAGTTTTTATTATCAAGATCCTTAATATCTATCAAGTATCCTTTCATAACAATCATACAAGTCTCAAAAAATCAAATCTCTATTTAATAGTAGATTCAATCAGGAACTTCATTAACAAAAGCAAAGAAACTCCACATCAATTTCTAAATCCAAAATTTTAAAATTGCAAATTCACATGAGTCCCATAATATCAAATATATATAAATTGAATCTTTTATTTTAATCTAAATATAGTAGTCTTTCACTAACAACCTCAACAATAATATTAAAAAATTTTTGATCAACTTAGATACAAAATCTTTAAATTGAAATTTTATACACATCATATGGTCTCCAAAAGACATAAATAAGATCTATTATTTAGATCCAAGGATGATAATTAAAGATTCTAGCATAACGAATATCCTATAATCTCATAATCGATCTTATCAATAAGAAATAGACTTCTTTGTAATATCTCTAAATATACATTCATCTTAATATGTGACTTTATACATAATCCATATATCAAGTTCAATTTCGATAAATATTCTAATCAAGTATCACAAAAGGCTTTCTTAGTCCATTCTAGAATAATATTTTATCATCAAATCTTTATCTTGCCAATAATAGTCAACTTCTCAACTAGGAGTAATATCATAGTATTATTCTCGTATCGAATTTGAGCTTATGATTCACTCAAATAATTAATGATCAAATTAATAACCATAATGCATAATAAAATTTTTATATCAATTCTTTTGTAATTACTTTCGATCAAAATCTAATTAATCATATCATGATCTATAGATCATCCATCATATTTCAAATTCTACATGTCATAATCTCTTGTGGTCCTTTCATACATAATCTCAATGTTTAACCAAAAATCATAAAGATTTCTCACACTACAATCATTAAGGATCTACACCATAATGGCCCTAGTGTCTATCCACTCATACTCATTTTATATCTGATTCTATATTTTATAATTTATCAACTTATGCTTTAATACCACTTTAATTGTCATGCCCTCGACTCGAAATTATGAGTCGAAGGTCATAGCAACCGCCGCATACTTATAGAAAACTCTTCCCACAAGCATGCAAGGTATCTTATCATGATATCACAAAGCAACAGCAGAATAATTAGTTAATAATTTAAATCCAAAATATAACAGTCTAAATTTTTTCTTTAATATCTTAAAAATATAACAATGTTCAAAAGTCCTTATATCAAATTCAATAAGACTTTCAATCTAAAATAAAAATATGGAGGTTGTGCTTCTCATCACTCTTTCATTCATTTCTTGTATCATCTTAATTTTTTAATATCTGTAAAAATAATAAAATAGGAGATAATAAGTAAGACAGTCCAATAAACAATGATAACTTTCAATAGATTTCATCAGGTATTAAAGTAAATAATCATTCATAGAAAATAAGTATATAGAGTTCATCAATTTAAAATCAATTTCAATTATGCAATACAATTCATGCTAAATTTATTTTTTTTTTAAATTTAATTTTTTTTTGAGATTTCAACTTCTTTCATTCTTAAGTTATTTTCATCAACCATGAGCTATGATAATATTTTTTTTATGGTAGGATCATAACACCGCGTATCTTTTCGCAGTCGGCTGTGAATCATCTGGCAGTAAAGTCCTTCGAAACTGCTAATCTCGCTGGTGACATGTCGCTGGTCTCGCTGGCGATATGTCGCAGGTCTCATTGGCGACGTAAACGCTTAGGATAAATCAATTACCAACGTATATGCCCTCATTGGCGGGATTCTTTATATAGTCAGGTTGTCAATTCATATTATTCTTATATAAAATTTTTTTATAAATTATATTTTTTATTCTAATTCGATAAAAAAATATAAAATCATATGGTATCGAAATCAATCAATATAATGCAAAATAAAATCAATATATTCAATCATGCTTCATCATAACATATCAAAATATGATATTTTTATAATAAAATATCATTCATCCAATTCATGCATCATTTATGAAATCATGTCAGAAAAATATATTATAATTTATCGATAAATCTAAAAAAATAAAGCATTACTTACCTCATACGTATTCCAATAAATCCACATAATTCTAGAAATATCTTTTCAAAATTTTTAGTTCATAGATCATATCACAATATCCGATTATCAGGTGTCAACGATCTTTATACAAGATCAAGTTTAATAATCAGAAAGAATATGAATACCACATTCAATGGTTTAGATCGGTCCGATCATCTAATTTTATCTGATCAAAATTTAATTAGAACATAGATAGTCTAAAGTTTGACTATTAGATCAAATCAGATTCGAAGTGATAGGATCGAGGTTCCTTCATTGAGTTCATAAATCAAGTGGAAAGAGAAAATCAGAGGAGAAAAAATTCATGAGATACAATCCAAATTGATCAGGTGTCATGATCTAACATCTTGATTGGTCCAATCAAAATAATCTAATCAAGTCATGATTATACTAGTATACAGATAATATAAAATAAAATCATGGATGATCAAATCTAATGATTCATGATCTGATCAAGATGCTGGCATACTACCTGACAACCACAGATCAGGACACTTCTATCAAAATCATTCAAACTCATCATCACTCTTCTCATAATTTTAGAAAATCATAGGAAAGACAAATAATCTAGAGAGAGAAAGTGGAGAGAAAAAGAAAAGAGAAGATGGAAGAGAAAAAACAAAGAGAGAAAGTCTCTCTCTTTTTTTTCTTTTTTTCTTTTATTTTTCTTTTCCTTTTCTCTTTCTTTCTTCTTTCTTTTCTTCTTTTCTTCTTTCTTTCTTTCTTTTCTTTTTTTCTTTTCTTCTTTCTTTCTTCTCTTCTTTGGCCGAATAGGGGAAGGACCTCAGGCACATTTGCCCATGGTTCGATAGCTATGGCGGTACGATCAATTGTCCAACAGTGACGACCGATGACAATGGAGCCAAAAATGGCCGGCGGTGAGGCTCGACCAACGGAGATTAAAAAAAATAATAGAAAATAGGGGATCTGCTCCTTTTTCTTGAATTTCTCCGATCATAACCGATCACCGAAGGCTATGACCTTCGAGGAAGAAGGTTAGAAAGGTGGGGGTCACGCTATAGGGGTGTGGCACCACGTGCAGCGGCATCGGTGGTCGCAAACAAGGAAGAGAAGGCTCGATCGAACAAAGCAAAATAGGGCCTTATAGTTTTGTGGATTTTTCGATGAACCTGACAACTAGCATGGGTGAATGAAGCCATGCAAAGCAGGGGAAAGAAGAGAGGAAGGAGGGTTGGGGCTTACCTCTAACTCTGGTGAGGTCTTCGATGAAAATTTGAGGCAAACATGAGAAGGGCATACACAGCTTTTGCGAGCAATCTCCGACCATGAACGATGATCGGAGCAGTGGGGGTTCCAAAGGGAGGGTCGTCCTTTTTATAGAGTGCCAGGGGAGGAGTTCGAGTCCTCCCCAGATTTCAATCTCCATTGGGAGACCACACAGAAGGGACTTCTATTGGGAGTCCCATTTCTTTCGAACCAGTGCGTGTACAGCCCACGCTGACCCCCTTTCTTTTTCTGATTGGGCTTTAATATCCATGCTGGATATTCCAAAAAAATATTGAAACCAAATGATATAGTTATTTTCTATAAGTGCGGAGGGTTGCGACATCCATTTTTTTTTTTTAACGACATTGAACACGAAAACCATACACATAGTAAAAACTCCTCTTTGACTCATACAGAAAGGGAGTTACTGCTATTCTTCTCCCCTTTTTCTTCTATATGAGTTAAAAATGAGTTACTACCATATATACGCTTTTCGTACTCAATGTCGATAA
Source organism: Elaeis guineensis (assembly GCF_000442705.2). Classification (NCBI taxonomy): domain Eukaryota; kingdom Viridiplantae; phylum Streptophyta; class Magnoliopsida; order Arecales; family Arecaceae; genus Elaeis; species Elaeis guineensis. The sequence goes on along the minus strand of NC_025996.2, from coordinate 124,187,462 downwards.
AAAATACAAATTTTGTAGCCTCTTGCATTTGTAGAAAACAACAATATCATCAAGCCTCAATATCTTTTTCATTACAAATCCAGTCCATCTCCCAGAGGAGATGACTTGTCATATAGTAAATATATTGGCCCCTTGCATTGCATGTTTATTTTTGTAATATAAATATCAGAACTCCTATTCTTTACCATCTCGATTGAAAAATCTGATTTTGCTCGAAAATAGATGCTCGAAAGATTTAAGTATTAAAAGCTACCTCATGTCACTCGGCCTTCATCAATGTCTTCTCTTGTATCATAAAAGATGGAAGAAGAGTGCACAAATCTGGGCCAAGCCCGATCGAGATCTGTCCTGCACCAATGGGGGCAGGCGGGAAGAGGAGGAAACCAGCCCAAAATTGGGCCGAATTATTTTATTACAAATAAGAACAATATGAACACGATGTACAAATAAGAACAATATGAACACGATGTTCTCAGTTTGGAATAGCAGCCCTATCCTTCATTTCGAAATTAGACCCTTTTCAGAACTATAAATCGTGTGCCACGTCTAACTCTTTTTCTTCTCCTCTCTGTTTCGATCTCCTCCTCTTCTTCTTTCTTGATACCTTTCTCATTGTTGCTCTAGTGTTTCTGCTTTAGAGTGACCATGGAAGCATTGTTCTCAATGTTCTACAGTGGTGGTAAGGAGGGGACAACAGGTTTCTTGTTGCCTTACCAACGGCAAGGCAACGAAACCGGGTTGGAGTTATTTTCCTACAAGACCGATGATGGTTGCCCCGCTTTCATATTCCCTCGCCAATCCCTCTCTCTGTTGATCAATCCTTAGCCAACGTTAGACTCCAGGTACGTTCTGATTTGAAAGGGAGAATTGGAACTTTCGCTGCTTCAAACGGGGAGCAATAAAGTCCTCGTTTGGCTGTGTGATGCTGGGGGAGCACCGCTCCCGGCTGATTGCTCTGTTTCAGAAACAGAACAAAACCGAATTAAAATATTCGATCTTACACAGATTTTTTGTCCCAAAAAAAAAAAATCTTGCTTGATTCAAATAAGAAGAACATACCTGGAGGCTAACATTGGCTCAGGATTGATCAATAGAGAGAAAGGGATTGGCGAGGGAAAATGAAAGCGGGGCAACCATCATCGGTCTTGTAGGAAAATAACACCAACCCATCTTTGTTGTTGTTGCCATTGGTAAGGCAACAAGAAACCTGTTGTCCCCTCTATACCATCGCTGTAGAATAGTAAGAACAATCATTCTAAAGGCAGAAGAAACAAAGAAACAAGAACGAAGAAGAGAAAGAGATCGAAACAGAGATAGGGCTGCTATTCCAAACTGGGAACATCGCGTTCATAGTGTTCTTATATGTAGTAATTTTCATGTCCCAGCTCTCTTGCCGGCGACTGGGGCTCCATCTTCGACAAGAATAGGAGACACGATTTTTGGCAAATTTCTCAACCGACAGCGATGGTTGAAGGCCTTGAAAAGAGCAGGAAAGAAGAGGGATTACTCATGGTGGAGTGCCTTGGAGGGGAGAGGTTCCTTTTTATAGAGGGCTTCCGGGAGTTCCGCCAGAGTCCGGTCTGTCCTAGGAGTCCCTTTCCCATCCAGACTCGTCGGAGAAGAAGACTCCCGATGGGAGTCTTCCTCCAGCTCTTTTTTCAAAAAAAAAAAAAAAATTTTCCGATGGGGAGCTGGTGCCAGGTGCAGCTGACCGGGCCATCACATAGGCCAGGCCCAGCCATAAGAACCAGACCTGCACCCAGCCTGGCCTGCCCTCTGTTCTTGTTGACCTATGCAGAATTTCTTCATAGTATCATTTTCATGATTTAATTTTATTGACATGTTAGATGACCTCATGTAGATGAAGCAATCCTATCGATTACAACTTGATTATCAAATTAATGTTACTGTATAGTATTTCTTAGGTTTTTGATTTGAAACTAGAGAATCGAATATCTAGTTTGATGCGGTTATTTTCAAGATGATTTTTATTTTTATTTTTATTTTCAAGTCGTATGAATTCCTAGATAAAACATCACTATGATAAGATATTTTAGGCCTTTCTAACTTATGCACCATCAACATCGAATGAGGATCATATTCGAGGATACATGAAGTTAGAAATACCTGAACCACATAATTTGATGCTTAGTACTCGCAGGAGGCTCACATTTTCCCTTCATGATGCATATGTGGTGCATCCTGTCTCCAACATATGCAATCTTTTAGAAATTATGAGGTGTTTTCTCCAATCAGTTTATGAATTGTATTTGCATTCTATGATGGTGTCAATCATTTCTTGGTGATACATGTGCTCAATATTTTTGCCTATATTGAATTTTCGATTGCTGCATGTTGTGCCCCCTCATGTTGCAAACACTGATCTTAGTTCATATCAATAGCCATAAAATTGTTAACTCCATACCACGTATTTAGAATCTTATAGCCTATTTATTGTGACTTGTTATCCATATTTATACTAAATGAAATATGAGAAATAAATTCTAAATGCTTGGTATAGTAAACTTCTTTGATTGAGGTGCTTAACTCCACAAAGAATTATAGACCAGAAAGTCCAAAGTAAGTGTACTCTACATAATTTTTAAAGGGACATGTCATAGTCTTTATCCATTTTGTGAAGTATAAAATATTGATAAATTCTATTTATAATCTTTTTAATTATAAGGTGACTTGGTAGTGATATGGCATTCAAACACAAATATAGGGATCCTTGCAATAGAAAACCCATTACCAAGTTCTTTCGTTTCATATAGACAGGCTTTGTCTAGGACTGATAAATGCATAATTTGTATTCTTCTTTCCCTTGTGTTGAAGGTTTTCATGTTGGACTAGTTTTCTTAACACTTGTAGTGATACTTTAGTCTTTACTTCTTTTAACCTATAGGATATATTCTTTTAATAATTTTATCTAATTTTGGTAGCAGGCCTTTGATAGTGCTATTTGATGGACCCTATTTTTAGTCCGCTACTAATTTAACTGCTACCAAATAGGCTTTGTCCAGTCCTAGCCACTAGCCAATTTGAGCCCACTATTTTCAAGACCTCGTGGAGTTGCTACCAAATAGTTCTTTCTGACCTTTTGCTTTCAATAGGATGGTTGTAGTTGCTCAGATAATGGATGATTGAATTTTTCGAATTAATGTAGTTCTTGTAGGAAGGCTGACTCTAAAGTGATAAGGGATGTGCAAATTTTTAGACTTTAGTAGTGGTGACCTGCTTTTAATGGCAACCAGACTATGAATATTTTAGTTTGTCTACCATGTAAAATATAAAGTGCTCACATGAAGTGGCATTTTCTAAAGTGTGCAACAACTATTAAATCTAGCATTAGATTACATGATGTGAATGTCAATATTTAAAAAACAGCATATATCATCCATCTTGTTTTCAAGAAATTTTGCTTTTGGTAACCGCATATTAGTAAAACCTTTGCTGCAGAATGCCGAAAGATGAAAGAATGTTGATATTGTAAATGCCAAGTATATGCAAGGGATTCTATATAATCGGCAAACACTGACATCAGTGACTAATTAGTTGGGTTAACACAACCACCCATGATTTATTAGTTGATGTGTTCCTCAAGAAATTTCTATCATATTATGATGTGCACATATGTTTGTATGATTAATTGGTTTCAATTAGGTTGTTAAATAACATGTGTACTATGTGGGCAATCCTATACACAATGTAAAGCTTGATTTTATGGTTCCATGGGTTCTATTGAATCTTCCCATTCCCTTGGTGTACCTTTATTCTTTTGTTTTTCTGTAATGAGCTAGTAGTTTATGAAACCAATATCCAGATAACTAGGGTCTAGGGGGTTACTAGGCCTCGGAAAAATCTATACATTTTCTCTCCAATTACCAATGTACTCCAAATACATAATTTGTAATCAATATAAACCTGTGTACTTTTTCAAATCTAAGGTTTCTTGCATACTTTTATTATAGGTATCAAGTTTATTTTATTCCTCTAATTTGAAATATTTGCCATAATATTATCTTCCTATATTCATCAGCTTTCTGCTGTTATGCCTATTATTTGATCTTGTACTTTTGTTGCCTATTAATATATTATATGTTCACTAGACTGCTTTTGTAGGGCCGATTTGAGTTACTCTTCTTATCTGGATCATTTATGCCCATTGATAATAGAGGTACAAGAAGTCACTCTATTGGGATGACTATTTCTTTGGCAAGCCTAGATGGTCGAGTTGTTGGGGGAGGGGTTGCCGGTCTGTTGGTAGCTGCCAATCCTATGCAAGTAATACTTCTCTTCACACATTCCAGATTTCTATGCTACAAAATCTTCAACTTCGCAACTCAGGAGGCATGTCCTTATCGTCCTTCTTTCAAATTTAGTGCATGGTTTAGATATTATTCCTTCTCGAGTCCGAGAGTTCTCCTGGTGATATTTATGTGGAATTGTTTGCAGCAATGCAGGTAGAAAAAAGATACCTTTCTTTTTTGTAAATGTCTTTCTCTTCATCATTCATATAGAAATTTAGAATCACAAATCATTTACAAGGGGCATAGAGCCTTGGTGTCACACAATATATTAAGTCAGTCATAATAATTTGGATATCAAGATTTTGCTTTCAGTTACAAATTGGCCTTTGAAAAGGCCTCTACAACTGAAAATTACATCTCACCAGCTAGCAACTATTTAATTCAAATGAATCATTTGCTTTCCCCTTGTTGTTCTGCAATAGGTTGTAGTTGGCTGTTTTTGCCAGGCTACTAAATAGAGCAGAAGAGCAAGAAGCTGAAGTTAGAGGCTACAACTGTCCCTTTTCCAGCAGTTACTATTTAGATTTTGAGCTCGCTTGCAGAGGCAGCTTACAGCAATTGTCAAGGGACTTGCACTTCAACAATGCCAAAGACAACTCATGCAACTACCTCCTTATTACTGCTTTGGGAGAAGCAGCCTACCCAAAAGAGACTCAACTTCTAGAATGGTTCATGTTACATCTCAGCTAAATTTTTATAGTCTAGTAACAAATCATCTTAGTTACTTCAGTTACAAAGCTTATTAACAGTATTGACAGAAAGCTTAACTACTTTTAACAAATTTTTCTGCACAGTCTTCCAAGTGAATCGGAGCTTTCTTAATTCTTGAAGACTTTCTTAAACTCTTCTCATGCTCAGCTAATACTTCAACATTTGTATCATTATTAGCTTTCTCCAAATCTTCAAGATCTTGCTCATCCTTTTCCTCAATATCAGGCTTGACCCCGAACACCACTTGCTCTTCTAATTGCTTGAGTTGCTCATGTATAGCTTGACCAATAGCTTCTTTATCTAATTGTATCATAACAATACCCCCCTGTGCAAACTTCACCTTGTCTTCAAGGTGTAATTAGGGAAAAGAATGACAAAAGGAATCAAAATCTTTCCAGGATGCCTCTTCCAATGGCAATCCTTGCCATTATACCAGAATCTATTTTTGTACCCTTTACTGCTATAAATCTGTCTGTGAGCAATAATGACCAAAGGTACCAAAAGAGGATGATTTCCAAAGGAATACTCTAGAAGAAAAAGTGAATCTGAATTTGCAAAAAAGTTCTCAAATTTCTTAAGTAATGAAATGTGAAAGACAGGATGAATTCTTGAAGATGGGGATAACTTAAGTTGATAAGCTACTGAACCAATGCATTTCAGAATTTCAAAGTGTCCATAATACCTGCTAGCCAATTTTAAAGGCTTAGAATCAGCTACAAAAGCTGTTTATAGACTGCAATTTAACCATCACCAATTCCCCTACATTAAACTGAGCACTCCTATGTTTGTCAATCTGCAACTTCATTTTAACTTGAGCCTTTTTCAAATTCTCCTTTAAAAAACTCAAAAGGTTCTTCCTGTCCTGTAACAACTCATTAACAGAATCTAAGGTATCCTCTTGCCTGATATATAAGGGTGTTGAAGGCATTGACCTACCATATAAAATCTGGAATGACACCATACCAGCTGAATTGTGATAAAAAGTATTAAAAATATATTTAGCAACAGGCAATAATGACACCCAAATAGAAGTATTTTCAGCAACAAAACACCTTAGGTAGCTGCAAACACCTGTTAACCACCTCAGTTAATCCATCAGTTTAAGGATGATAGGAAGTTGACCTCAACAGAGTTGTGCCACCCAATATAAATAATTGAGTCCAAAACTTGCTAAGAAAAATGGGATCTCTGTCTGTAACAATGCTTCTAGGCAGACCATGAAGCTGAAACACCATCTCAAAGAATAATTGTGCGGTAGAAACTACAGTAAATTTAGTTATTAATGGCCCAAAATGATAAAATCAAATAGAACTTTCTTAAATTGTTTTAACCATTGTATTTCCAAAACCAACTGAGGATCATGGGTTAGTAATACAAAAAGATCAATAGTGAAAAACTATTTTTGCAACAGAATTGACACTCCCTCCACCTTAAAAGAACAAATGATATAATCCCCATTACCCACATACACTCTAAAAGGGGTAATTGGTATTACTAGTATAGAAAGCCTTTTAATGACACTTTCTAATATGAAATTGTGGCTACCCTCAGAATCAATAAGAACTCTTACTATCATATCAAACAAAATACCATATATTCTTATTGTTTTATTATGAATAGAATTAGAGAGAGCATTAAAACTTATCTCTGAAAGGCAATGATGCTGATCCACAAACAACTCTTCATTAAACTGTTCAATAGCAACTTGTTTTTCTTCCTCCTCTCCTTCAAAGATTAGCATAGTAGCCTTCATTCTACAATTATGCCTAGGCCCACATCTTTCATCACAATAAAAACAAATGCCCTTTTCTCTATGATCTTGAATCTCACTTGTAGATGGACTCTTCACAGGAATAGCAACATAATTTGTAGGTTTAGACTTTGAAATGATTGAACTAGAATTCTCATCTTGATTCTTTCAAGAAAACTCCTACGAGTAATCTTTTTTTCTTGAGCTCTAGCCATGTTCATAGCCTCAAACAATCTCTGAGGTATTGAACAACAATTCCTCCTTGATTTTTGGTTTTCACCCTGCTATATACAAGGTTACCAAAGTATCCTCATCAAAATCAAAAATAGATGACATCAATTTCTCAAATCGAGCATTATAATTAGCAACTAAAAAGCTCTAAGATAATCTTGCTAATGCCACCTTTGGATTGTCAAATGAAGTTGGACCAAAATGATTCTTGATTCCTTGCTCAAAATCGTACCAAGAACCAACCAAATGGGCACCAAAAATCCATTGATACCAATAAGAGGCAGGCCCTTGAAGATTGATAGAAGCCAATTCGAGCTTATCCTCCTCAGGCACAGCATTAAGCCTGAAGTAAGTCTTGATTCTATGCAAATATCCTAAGACATATCCTTACCATTAAAGACTAGAATGTCCATCTTATAGGGCTTATGAGATCTTGATCCCCAAGAATTCCCTACATCAAAATGTAGCATCCTCACCTCTTGTGGAGATTGTGAACCAACCTCCATTTAATTAACAGCAGGAGGTTGATTATGTTGATTCTTGATAAGGGACATCAACTCCACCATTTGAGTACTCAGCCTCTCAATCTGAGATCCTTGCAAACTCAATTGAGTCTGAGTTTAAGCTTGAAGACACGCCATATGATTCTTCAAGTCACAAATCTCATTTGTATTCGCATCCACTATAGCACCTTGATTTCTTGTAGAAGCACCCATTGATTTTCACCAATATAGCAACTCTCAATGAACCACCAATGTTACTGCTTTAGGAGAAGCAGCCTATCCAAAAGAGACTCAAGTCTCACATTTATTATCAATTTTCAAAATGGTTTATGTTACATATCAACTAGACTTTTATAGTCTAGTAACAAATCATCTTAGTTACTTTGATTACAAGGCTTATTAACAGTATTAACAGAAAGCTTAGCTACTTTTAACTAACTTTTCTGCACATAGTCTTCCAAGTGAACTTGGAGCTTTCCTAATTCTTGAAGACTTCCTTAAATTCATCTCATTCTCAGCTAATACTTCAACATTTGTATCATTATTAGCTTTCTTCAAATCTTCAAAATCCTGCTCATCCCTTTCCTTAATATCAGGCTCGACCCCAAACCCCACTTGCTCTTCTAATTGCTTGAGTTGCTTATGTATGACTTGACCAATAGCTCCTTTGTCTAACTATATCATAACACTCCTTCAGAGCAGAAATATGGTCTGCCTCTATACCCTCTGTACCTGATGACACCTGAAACTCCTTAGCTGATATCTATGCATCTTAACTGAGGCTCGATTCACATAAAGCCTCGCACATTACTGCCTTAGGGGTTTCTAACCAACCAGAACTTAGCTCTCCTTGATGAGGTGGCTTCAGAGCAAGATACCGCTTTAAAGTAGCTGAAGTTTTCAGACTTGTTCCTAACTTATCCTATAAGCTTAGTGATCTACATTTAGGTTTGTACGGTTGAATTGAGCAGCTGCTTATTTCATAGGGGGTTGTATTTGATCAGCAATTGAGTTTTTGTATCGTCCACTATTGTCTAGTTTAATGATTTCCTTTATTGTAGCACTTTATTTTTACTGAGTTATGCTGGAGCCAAATCTTTGCTTATTTTAGAAAAATTCACTTTTGATGCATATCATTGAAAAAGTTATTACTTCAATCAACTTATATCTTACCTTTCATTCTCATATTTGAGTGGAGGATCATTGGTGGTCCATCTAGATATGTTCTCATATCCGAATCTATCTGGATGTAGATAGAAGTTCCTTCAATTAATATACATATTTATATCTATTAAAAATAGATATAGATAGATAATTATTCAATCTGTATTTGAATATCTAATTTTATTTATAATTTTACTTAACTTTATATAATATTTATAAATTTTTAATAAAAAATAATTATATCAATATGATATTTATTTGATTTGTCATCCACTTAGTAATATCTTTGATTCTACAGTCATAAAGTTTAATCATCTAATTTATATCTATATTTATGTCCATATTTCTATAATCTAATTTGTATCCATTTCTATTTAAAATACATATGTATATAAATTTTTGTATCTGATTATTTGTATCCATATTTATATTTATTAAATAAAATAAATATAGATATGGATATAGTATCTGATCCATATTTAGTCTGTTTTTAGTTTTATCTTCTAGGAAAAACTTGTTCACTGATATTCCTTGCAAGGGTAGAATGCTTCCACAAATTGGTAGAGTCAATCACACACAAAAACACTCTACTGAACTTCTGGTATATTTACCCAAAAAAAAAAATTCTGGTACCAACTCTATGAGATTGTGATAGCCCTTTTATATCCTCAAATTCATTAACAACCAGTATGGGTTTGGTGCAGTAGTCCTCCATAGCCCAAATGCAACTATCATCTTCTTCATTGAGGATTAATGTACCCACTTCTCAATCCAAAATTGCCTTTAGTCTCCCACCAATTATGTGCAAAGAAGCACAAGGCTACAAATGGATAAGGATTAGCGACCTGATCCATTTAGTCCTGACCAAACCATTCTTGAAGATCTATGGGCCTAGGTTGAATTCAAATATTAGACCCATTCCACATATAAGAAAGTCTTTATGTACTGCATGTGGTGTAATAAAATTGGCATGGAGCACACTATCCAATCATATTGGACCACATAGCATATTTAATAATGGGACAAATATTGAATGCCAGCCAACTTTTTCTTTCTCACATTTTCAGTGATAAAAATATCTTTCCCTCTACAGAACAAAGAAAGAACAGTATTATTACTTTTTGATATCTTATATCATTTTTTATAAATATATATGATATTTTGAATAATATATATGACTTTTTAGTCTTTACAACATTCTAAATAATATATATGACTTTCTAATATCTTGTACAACTTTTTAAAAATATATATGATATTCTGAATAACATATACATTTTTTATGAAATATATATGATATCCTGAATAATATATAATTTTTACATCTTATATGACTTTATATGAATATATAACATCTAGAACAATACATATGACTTCCTGTGAATATATATATATGATATTTGAATAATATATATGGCTTTCTAATACTTTATATAATTTTTTGCATATTGATCCTATGATTGATTTTGATGATTACAAAACATTAAGTGATTATGGTACTAATTATGTGTTCATAAGTGAATATAGGATTTTTTAGGTGCTTAAAATAAAAAATTATTTGTAAAAAAAATTCTCTAAAAAGAATGATGATTGATAGTCAAATGAGACTCAAACAAGAAGCTTGTGGAACCCTAAATGCTGTCAAAGACCTTAAAAATCAAGATGGAAGAAGTTCTCAAAGATTGAAGATAAAAAACCCCTCAAGCAACAAAATGTACAAAAATTTTTAGTTGGTTGTCATCCAAGTCGACTCAAATTTTATCTGAGTTGACTCGAGTTAAAATAGTGAGGAAAAATAGTTTTGACATATTAAAATTTCAACCGACATATACTTGAGTTGACTTGAGTGTTATCCGAGTCAACTCAAAAGAAAAAATATAGAAAATCTGAGTAGACTCACATAAATTCAATTGGATCTTTGAGTCAACTCGAATATCTGAGCTAAAATTCTTAGAAAAAAGATAGAAAATCAGATTTTTGAGAAAAAAATTTGAGTGATCTTACAAACAGCTCGAGTTGACTCAAATCCTATCCCAATCAACTCAAAATCTAACGACTAGTTCTGTAGAATTTCAAAAGTATGCAGAATTATTTCTAATGGCTGGTTTTTATTTTCTAACAATTAGAAATGACTAATTTATCTTCTAAAATAGATTTAAAAGCTTTCAAACTTAATGAAAAGTGAAGAGAAGAGGATTAAAAGGAGAAACACATCAGTTTATATGAGGATCATTGAATATCCTTAAGAGAAAGAAAAGAGAGAAACTAAGTGCAGAATTTTAAGTATGCTTTTAATAGAAATCTTCTCCAACTTTTTCTACATCCTCTCAAGCTTCAAATAAGAGAAGTTCAAGCCTCAATCAAGCGAATAATCAGCAACTTTTTCAAGCTTTGAGAGTTTATTTTTTAATTTATGCTGAAATTCTATCTTCTTGTATTTTTATTTTCTTTACAATTATTTTTAGGAGAAAAAAACTTGGGGTCAATGTTCATCTAAGCTCGAAATTGGATATTATAGATTTGGTTGGTGAGTTAGTAAAATCAATTGGATTGATTGTGAATCTAAAAAATAATCAATATAAGATTTTGATTGGTGATCTTGAAAAATCAACTAGATTTGTTTGTGAGCTCGGATAAAACAAATACACTGTTATTTGGAGGATTATAATAGAATTCTCAAGGAGAGCTTAAGGAGTGGATGTAGGTACAGGATTGTACCAAATCACTATAATTTATTGTGTTTGTGCTGTGTTTTATTTTGTCTATATTACTTGCTTTACTTATTTGCTTTGCACTAGTTTAATTCTTATATAGCTTCACTTATTTTTTAATTCTGCTGTTACATATATCATATACAACACAATCACTGAAATTAATCTCATTAGAAGTATATATTTGCATAAAATTTAATTTACCTAAAATTTTTAAAGAAACTAATTCACCCCCCTTTTAGGCTGCTATTTTTTTGGGCAACAAGTGATATCAGAGCAGATGCTCTGTTACTTGTTGTTGACCTAGCGATCTAGAGTTAAAGATCATAATAAACAAATAAAAATTCTTATTTAATGAAAAATATTCTATAGATAGACCCCCACTATTTAATGGATCAAATTATATCTGTTGGAAAGCTAGGATAAAAATTTTTATACAAGCATGCGATTATAATTTATGGAAAATTATAGTCAATAGTCTACATACACCCAATGCATTAATTGAGCATGATAATCTAACTAAATGCTAAAGCAATAAATTTACTTTATTATTCTTTAGACATAGATGCATTTAATGTAATTTCTTCATGTATTTCAGCTAAGCAAGTATAAAAAAAATTGGTAAAAACCTATGAGGGAGAAAATCAAAAAGAAGAATCAAGCTTCCAAGAAGAAAAGGAAGCTCACCCTAACCTATACCTCATGGCTCATGAGGATGGAAAGAAAAAGAAGAAAAAGAAATTAAAAAAAAGACATATTGATTAAGAGGGAGCAAGGCATAGAAAAGAAAAATAAGAAAGAGGAAGAAGGAATCGCCAATCTTTGCCTCCTGGCTAATGATAATGAGATAAATCTTGAAAATTTTTTGATTTTATATTTGATGAATTATATAAAGTCTTCAATGATTTAATGGACAAATATAAAAAAGTTAAGACTAAAAAAATAAGAAGCTTAAAAGTTTTAATATATCTTTATCTAAAGAAAAGAATAAAATTTTGATGAAAAAAGATGACTTATTGAAAGAAAAAGAATGTTAGATGAAGAAAAAAAAATTATTTTGAAGTCTAAAAAATCTTTAATGGACAAAAATATCAAATTTAGAAAAGAGATTGAAATATTGAAGTCAATTGCTGAAAAGTTTACATTTAGTTATGAAAAGCTTTAATTAATATTGAAAAGTCAAAATTTATTTTCTAGAAAATTGAAATTAGTTTAAATTATTTAAAAAAATAAAAATAGTCAAAAATATATTTTCAAGAGCTTCTTATGAAAATCATTCAATCATTTGCTAGAGATATAACAAAGTAGGCCATAAAATTTCAGAATATAATTTTAAGTGAATTGGCTATGCTTTGATAAAATAAATTTAGATTCCAAAAGGAACTATGTGCTTTAATGTTAATGGATCAAAAATGGTTTGGTCACTAAAAATTATAAAATAATTTTGTAGGTACTCCAAGCATCTAATAGAATGAAAAGAGAAAAATTTATAAAGATGGATGCTTTGGAATGAAAAAGGATAGGTATGATGTTTGGTAAATGTTAAACTCTTCACACATCAAGCCATCAATATATATACTAAAATTATTTAGTTTAAATATTTGATTTTGATAATTTATAATAATCATACTCCATCATTTGAATGATTTGATCATTAATTAATTTGCAATAATCTTGCTCTATTGCTTGAATATGTTGATCATCATACTCTTTTTATTTTATGTATAGCATCAAGCCTTTTGAGCATAAATCCTAATTTTAAATTCAGCAAGTTATCTTAGTCCCTCCATATCATGTTGTTTTGAGAGACTTAAATTTAAATAAAAAAATTTAATTGGACAACAAATTACTTGTATACTAATATCACAAATCTAACTTTGACATTCTCAAAAGACATGCAATTATTGAAATCCCTTAAGAACTGCATGATCTAAGAACTTCAAGATAAGTCATCCATTTATAAAATATCAAGTGCTTGATGTTGTTGATTTGCAATGCATCTTAGCTTGATCTTTAAGGCTTTGAAAATCTCCTAGTTGAACCTAACTCTTAGAGCCATTATCTAGATCTCCTTTGATTTGATCTTACTTGATTTAATCTTGTCCAATTTAATTAGTTCTTGATCCCCCAAATTGATTCAAATATTATTCTTGATCTGAATTGATTTACTATTGATTTCAATTCAATTTGACTATATTTTTTTGAATCAAAACTTGTTGAACTATTTTCTGCATTAAGGAGTCGACTCTTAGACTAGAGGAGTCGACTCATGGTTTCAAGAAGAAAAATAGTTCTCTGAGGAATCGATCCCCAATTTTATTGGAGTCTACCCCTCATTAGGAGTCAACTCAAGTTTAGCAGGAGTTGACCCCGATGTCTAGGATGGGTTTATCAAGTAAAAATGTCCCAAGGCTCTATCATTCTATTTCTAATTTTTTCGAGCCATAATTCCTTTCAAACCCCTCTTCCATTAAAATTGGACCTTTCTTTTCATTTCCACACTATCCTTGTGGTCCTTGTTCTCCAATGGCAGCTTGAAAGTAATTGGCACAAAAGAAGAGAAAGTCCCATGTAGAAATTTAAAAGTTTAAGGCTTTCCAAAATCATTCTCCCATGCAAGAAAAAAGGACTAAGCATCAAAATAATCTTTGAGTTTCTAGAGGAAAAAAGAATTTTAATTGGATAGAAAATTAAGAGATTGGGCCAAAAAATTCTATTTTATTTTGATCTATCCGAACTCAGTTCAAGAATTCTTTGGAAATATAAAGTTCGCGATTGAAAATTTAGACTCAGAAGTTTAAAGTGTCTGTATTGTGTTGGATGATATAAGTTAGCTAGGACACTAAGAATATCTGTTGATGGACTAAAAATTTATTTACTCCTTAGGTTTTTTTACCTACTTTAGATCAGTGAGAAAATTTTATGTTTGCATAAAAGTGAGAGTTGAAAGTCTAGTTTTCAAAGTAAAAGGTATGCTGATTGAGATAGATGTTGATAATATTGGATGCATGCTGGGACACCTAGGATTATCTTAAGTAGTAATATATTTGAAATTTATGTTGGTTTGAGATATTGTTGAGGGTATTAAAGATATCAGTGCCAGTCAGTTGAGTGTAGAAATGCGACTACTATGACCAATAGGATCTTCTTCATATTAGTCGTGCATCACATTCTCCAGAAGATTCCACTTTGCATACCAGCACTCATGCTATAATAGATGTCAAGATTGAGGATCCAATAGTTTAGACAAAAGTAGCTCCACCTCCATAGATCGATCATCCAGAGAGCTTAGATCGATTATTTGGTATATTGAATGAGAATGCATTTATCAATAGGACTTCCACCAGAATCATTCCTTCTGTTTGTGCAAAGATTCAAAGGTGTACTTCATAGGGACAATAGATAAGATGAGATTTGATAGAGGCATAATCATTGGTCAGAAAGGAGTCAATGTGATTAATTCAAATTATCACTTCAGTGAGAGAGTATGTGAAGGAAAACTTCATCCGATCTGATTGGATTGTTAGGGTGCATCTAATTTTTTTTTTATTCTATTAATTTATAACCTTCATAAACTATCTAAATCATAGTGGAATAAGGATTCAAATCTCCAAGAGAACTCAAATCTGATGTCCTGCAAGGTCTGAACGCACAGACTCTACTTCGTATGCACGTCAATCTCTGTAGGGAAGAGGGATGATCAACCAACACAAAGGAAGAAAGAAGCAGCATTTGAAATCAGATTTCAAACAACTAGAAGAGACCTAGAGGAGGAGGATGCCTAAAGTGGTGCTCCATGCCTGAAAGAGAAACCCCATGTGCCAAGGGTCACATGCCGAGGGAGGGGGATGCTGAGTCTCTCTCTCTTCCTCTCTCCTTTTTCACACCCCTATACAGCCTTCTTCTTCTTATTGTCGCCCCATGTCCATAGCTCTCCTTATATAAAAATTTAAAACCCTTAGTCCTAATCTAATTTGAACTCTCAAACTCCAAGTCCCACTTGGAGATCAGATTTAATTAATTTGAATTAAATTCAATCTCCTTATGCCATATGGAAAACACAAACCATGTAGGAATGGCATCAACACTTGGCACCACCTAATAGCTTACGCCTAAGGGGATTGGGCATCCCACATTAGGTGCCAAATCAGCCCATTTGGCCACCCATAATAAGAGATAAAATCAGATAATTAAGGCATCATAAAATGCTAATCAAATTTGGCACATATTTGGGTTAATACAATTCCAATTCAAATCCAATTCGAAAAGATTGCTATTCCTGATCCAATTAGGATTCAGCTCCAAGTCCAACTTAGATATTAAATCCAATTAGCCTTACCTAAATCAGGTCCAGTTAAATCAAATTTAATCTAATTTAATTAGAACTCAAATCTATTCTCTCAAAAAAAATTTTGGATCACTGATCAGATCATTATCATTTTTGAAATTAAATCTATACCTCATGTCCAGTACTAGCTAGACATAGACAACTCTTTAATCTAATATGACCTCTAACTTAATTCTCAATTAAGCTAATCTATTTGTTCAATCAAGTCACATACTTCTAAATTGAATGCATAGACATAGGTCAACTCTTTTCTACTTTGTCTAACTTTATGCATGACTCTATAGGTTCAAACATTAAGTCGGTAGTACAGAAATTATTTTTCATACTAATCGAAGTTATCATCTAATAATGGTTCTCGACATTCGGATAGATTGAATATTTGCAAGGCAATACTCAAGAACCTAGAAGTATAATTACCGTATAATTTATTCCTTTGATCCTGAATGCTCAGGATGACCTAAGGTTTAACTATCAATCCTAGATTAGTCATCCATATTGTATTTCAATCTTTTTCAGATCCTATGATCCATCACATAGATTGCTTCGGTCAAGATCTTACTCCATTGAAACATAGTGATTTATCAACTCTTGAAATATAGAGAGATCAATCCCATCTTAATCTACACATCGACTACCACAAGTAATTAACTATGTGCAGAAATCTTTCATCACTGAATCAAAAATTCAAATAGTCCGATACCAAAGCTCAATTAGTTGCTTGCAAGTCACCATGGTGATCTCAAGTTGGAGGGACACTTATATCCATATTTTTCGTGAGTAACCCTTGATAGCAGAGTACTTCGCAGGTGAGTCACTTATTCAGTGATGATGTACTCTTACATCTCACCTGTATGCCATATCAGAATCTCCACACTCCTTGATTAAGAAGACAACCAACCTATATAGCACATAATAACCCACTCTTGATAAACATAATCATCCCTTAATGATGTCTTATTTGGTCATGAACATGTTTAAGAATTATTCAATAAATTCTCCTTTATCGATTGTCATATAATTTTAAAGACTTCATCACAATATTAAAGTTCTATAAGAAAGATGTACATCTTGTGATGAATAATGCCAAATAATATTTATTAATTTATAATTCATATATAATTTTTAAAGAGCATAATCATCCAAATAATTGGCTTTAGGATATATTTTCTAAGAACTTTCACTTAGACTAAAGCCAATTGGTACAATATCTAATGCCTATCTTCCATTTAAGTTCATCACACTCTTTGATTTCGAAGGCTTTAGCAAATGGGTCGGCTAAGTTTTTCTTTCCTTCAATCTTTTGAAGATCGACATCACCTCTATCCATGACCTCTCATATAAGGTTATAGCAATGTAGAGTATGTTTGATTCTCTAGTGGGATGACTATTAATTAGCTTGAACTATGGCTCCAGTGCTATCACATACAGCAGAAGAGGACTATCAATACAGGGTGCCACTCCAATGCTCGCTTATGAACTTCCTCAATCAGACCACTTTCTTACCAGCATTAGATGCCAAAATGTACTCTACCTCGTATTGGCTATGATATGTTGCTTCAAATTTTTTCAGTAGATTGCTCCTTCATTTAGGATAAACACATAGCCAGACACACTTTTGCCATTATCGTGATCTAATTAAAATTAGAATCAATATATCCTATAAGTTTCAAATCAATATCTCCATAGATTAGCCATTGGTTTTTTTAACATTTCTCAAATACTTAAGAGTTATCTCTACAACCTTCTAATAGTTCTTATCTGGATCAAATTGATACCTACTCACTATCTCTAGTGAGCATACTACATTCTATCTCATACATGTCATGGTGTACATGATATATTCCACTATCGAAGTATATGGGACTCTACTCATATTTTTTTTTTTTCAAAAACTGTCAGATATTTCTTCTTAGAGAGAGTAATTTCATGATCTATTGAGAGACAGCTTTTCTTAAAATTTTTCATATTGAACTATTGCAACACGATATCTATGTACGTGGATTAGATAACACAAGCAACCTCTTAAATCTATCTCTATAGATCTTCATCCCTACGATGTAGGATGCTTCTCCTAAATCCTTCATAGAGAATTGTGATGATAGCCATAGTTTTATATTTATAAAGCAGGAATGTCATTTTCTATCAAGAGTATATTATCTACATACAGTGCATGGAATATGACTACAAAACCATTAGCCCACTTGTTTATGCAGGGTTCTTCTTCATTTCCAATGAAGCCATATGTTTCGATCTTATCGAAACATATGTTCTAACTTTGAGAGCATTGCCATAGGAAAAAATATCTTTTCATAGTTTATACCATAATGCTGATGATATCTTTTGACAACTAAATGGACTTTATAGATCTTCACCTTTCCATCTGTGCCTCTTTTTCTTTTAAAAATCTATTTACATCCTAGGATCTCACCCCTATAGGTGGATCAACTAATGTCCATACGTCATTGATCTCTATGGACTCCATCTCGAATTTTATGGCATCAAGCCATTTGTCAAAATCGGATCTCTACATGGCATCCTTGTAAGTGATCAGATCTTTATTGTTTTCATCTAGTTCAACAGGATATCTATCCGAGACCAAGAAACCATAGTCTCTGTCTGGCTGACATGATACTCTACCAAATCTCCTTAAAGGTGCCTCAACAATAGGCTCTAGATTTGATCTAATCAAATCTTATTCTATATTTTTACTTGTCTGTGTCAGTACTTCTATCTATCGAACTTTCTCAAGTTCAATCTTAGTGGCATCAGTTCCTTTCATAAGAAACTTCTTTTCCAAAAAGAATATCCTGTTGCTGACAAACACCTTTTATTCTTCAATATGGTAAAAGTAGTATGCCCTAGACTCCTTAGGGTACCCTATAATTAAACAATTATCAGATCGAAACCCAAGCTTATCGATATATAAATATTTTACATAAATCAAACTACCCCAAACCTTAAGGTAAGAGGGTATCGGTCTATGCCCAGTCCATATCTTATTTGGAGTTTTTGTGACTGATTTGTTTGGAATATTATTCAGAACATTGCATGTAGTCTCAAGAGCACAATCCCAAAAAGAGATCGGCCGACTCACAAACTCCATCATGAAAAGGTTTGATTCCTCCTTTTCAAGATGCCATTATGTAGTGGTGTCTCAAGAGGTATTCATTATGAGAGAATCTCATTCTCTTTTAGATGTATTAAAAACTCATTGAAAAGATATTCATCTCCTCAATCAGATTGAAGAGTTCTAATTCTCTTCCTAGTTTGTTTCTTTACTTTACTGTACAATCGTTTGAATATTTCAAATAGTTCAGACTAGTGCTTCATAAAGTAGACATACCCATCGCTAGCTCGTTAACCCTTTTTAGTAAAGGATGACTTGATCATCTTCTCAATAAGATATGATTCACAGGTCGACAATGATTCACAATAATTGATGTTGAGGATTTTCTCTTTAGTTAACCTATTTATCCTATTTTTATATATATGATCGAGCCTACAATGCCAAAGATAAGTATCTACGATATTATCTACTCTAGAATATTTGTTCGATGTGTATATTACACTAACAGACTGTGATGTCATGTTTCAATTATCTATGCATAATCATGACACCATTCATAATAATATCATAAATTTTTTTTATTGAAAATTATAACCATCCTTGGCCAAAAGGCCTATATCATAACATTCATAAGGAAAGATAGACAATAATGATAATCATCTAAAATAATGACATTTAAATTAAGAACAAGCTAAACTTTCTCATAGTTAGAACTGGAATAGTACTTCCATCTTCAACACTTAGAAATCATTCGTTCTTTTCAAATTTTCTATTAACCTGAAGTTTCTGTAATAAATTACAGATATGAATCAGACTTCTGATATCTAATACCCAGATTGTCATACCCCGAACACAACACCTGAGTCGGATACGTGATGGCCGCACATTCCTTAGAGCAAGCCCTAAAGAATATGCAAGGCCCAAAAATAATTCATTACAACCTCAACATTCATATATCTGATTTTAATAATAATTAGTAAAACTTGCATAATTACAATTAAAATTTCTTCAATTCTCTGATCAGGTATTATGACACTCTATCTATGCATCCTCTCACTCACAAATCCATACCATAGCCAATCATGAGCATCCTATAATTGAGAAGACAAAGAAAAGAGAAATGGAGGGGTGTGAGCTTTACAGTCCAGTAAGAATTTTCATATCACACCAATATAATAATATAATATAAAAATAAAGATAAGTAATAAAATATAAAATCTCATGTTCAATATCCAGAATAATGCAAACATCTATAAATTATCTATCTTATCAAAAGAGATGCATCATCATATGTTAACAGATGAAACACTTTTATTCAACATTTATTTCATGTCTTGTCTTTCATTTTTCTTTTCATAATCACGTGATCTTTAACCTTTTTCTTTCTGGCTTTGGACTAACCAAGACTATGCCTCAATCTCCATCCGATTAAATTTTCACTCATAAGCCTCTCAAGACTATCCCAGGCATAATCTCCTGACAGGCTGTCCCAGGCATAAGATCCTGGCCGGTTGATCTACATATAAGCCCATGGGGCTGTCCCAAGCATAAGCTCCTGGTGGGCTGTCCCACATAATGAGGTTAGTCCAAATCATATCTTTTTCATTTAATTGTTATATGTTGATTTCATCAAATCAATTTTCATTTACAGTGTGATCAAAATAAATATATCATGCCATCAATCACGAATACATATATATTGACATAACCCATATTCATGCTTAAAAAAATCATATAAGCAAATAATAGTGTCTCGGATATAGCAAATTCATCGATCTCAAATCCAACAATGCAAAACCAATGATGCAAGATCAATGGTAAAATAATATATATAATGGTGATCATGTACAAAGATTCTTACCTTTACAGGTGATCGATCTAAATGAAAATTCGATGAGCTCCTCAATCTACAAATCTAAAATCAAGATATTTTACTCCATATCTTTTTGTACAATAATTACATCTTTACATGATCAAGATTAAATATAAAAATCATATATAGAGAATTTACAGATAAACGATCCTAATAACATAAATCCAGGACCTCTCCTAGGATTAAGCAAAATTAGGATTTGGTAAATATCTGGACTCTCCATTGATCCACAAGACTTTTAGAGAGAGAAAATCCATGAAGAGAGAAAATTTTAGAGAAAAAAATTAGAGAGAGAAAATAGAGAGAGAAAGTGGAAAGAGAATCTTTGTATCCTTCAAATGAGGCAATTATGATCAAGATCATCAGAGGTCATATCAAGATGACTTAATATGGATTAACTATAATCAGATGCTATAAATTTTGAATAAGGATCGGATTGGGATCCAACCTACTGTATGAATTTTGAAGTGATTCCAAGTCATCTTATTTTCATCTCAAGTTTATCCTAGGATCCGTGATGCAATTAGAGAAAGTAGAAAGATCTTAGAGAGAGAAACTAGTAGATAGAGAAAAATAGAGAGAGAAACTCTCTAGGTTTATAATCTGGATCGAATCTTTCTCGATGTCCTCTTATCCAAAAAATATTGATCTCCTATATATATATATCAAATAAATCAAATAAATTTTCTAAAATCTTTTATTGAGGTTTATCAGGATCCTCACCCTTGTTCTCAACATTTTTCCTTCCCAAATTTTCCTAACCATCTAAAAATATATCGATAAATTAATTATTTAATTTACTAATTATTTAATTTATTAATTATTTTTTATTAAATATTTGAGAAGAGAGAGAAAGTTCTAGAGAGAGAAAGTAAAGAGAAAATATAGAGGGAAAAAGAGTGGAGAAAGAAGGTAGAGGAAAGAGAGAGAAAGGAGAGAGAGGAGAGAGAAAATCTTTTTTCTCTCTTTTTCTTTCTTTTCTTTTTTTTTTCTCTTTTTTTTCTCTCTTTATTAAGGATAGCTTGCGAAGGGTATGGGAATAAGTGTCCCTCCGATCTGAGATCACCATAGTGACTTGCAAGCAACTCACTATATTTTGGTGTCAGACTAATTGATTTTTTAATTTAGTGATGAAAGATTTTTAGGTACAGTCAAGTATTTATCAAGTTGGTATGCTTGTCAAGATGGGATTGACCCTTCCAAATTAGTAGGAGATATGCATCAGTGTATTTTAATTTAGCAAAATCTATGCCTGGATAATCCATATGATGGATTTGAAAAAGATTAAAATATAATATGGATGACTTATCTAGGATTGACAGTTAAATCTTTGGCAGTTCTCGAGTATTAGGGTCAAAGGGATGAATTATACAGTAACCATACGCCAATAGGTACTTGAATGTTGCTTCACTTTCATTCGACCTATCCAGACATCGGATCGTCATTGCTAGATGGTTACATCGATTGGTTTAGCAAGGTATTTCTATGCTACCAACTTAGGATCGAACCTATGGGGTCACAATCAAAAAAAGTTTCTGACTGATCATGTGGCTGATCAACGATTGAGAATCATTCAAGGACTTAATCGTCAATTCGATTAATGATTAACCTTATGCAAATATTGTAATAAATTTATTCACCAAGTGTTAGTGAATTAATGGAGGATTAATTAGTAATTAAATTGCTGATTAGTTCAATTTGATTGAGCAAAGTGGATTAAATAAAATCTAATTGAATTAGATTCAATTAGGTTTGATCCGATTAAGTTATGAGATGATCTAATTGCTAAGAAAGAATTATCCCTAATTTGATCATAATTTTGGTTCAATCAATTTTAAATTTGATTAAAATTTGATTAAAAATTTATGAACCTAATTATATTAAGTTTTATATATTTTATTTGGGCTAAATCAGATGTGATTTGATTTGGATTCAAATAAGGAAACTGAGAGTCCTTATTGGAATTGGACTCTTCTCCCTATGCCAACCCAGATTGCATGCCATATATCTCCACATACAAAATTATTTTGTATAAGATTTTTTCACACCAAAGAATACTTTTCCTTATCTATCTCACATCAAAATTTGATTTGGTTTTGATAAAAGAAAAATTTTGAAATTGAATTTCAAAATATTCCTTATCAGGAGAATCTGTTCTCATCCAGATCAACCTCTCCATACCAATAAATTTTTTTCTCCTTATATGTACAATATTTTGAGAATATTTTTTATGGAAGATCAGTTTGAGAATTGATTTATCATAAAAAAATATGGAAAGGGGTGTTCCATATTCTTTTAGCATATTTTGGGATGTAAAATTATGAAGAGAGGTAGAATCCTGTAAGAGTCTAGGATCACTAGGACTCTTCACCCTACCTCCTTACATGCTTATAAAAGGGGCTTTTGTGATTTTTTTGTATGTGTAAGATACCAGAAGAGAGCTCTTCACATGATAGAAGTTTGGAAATGGTTCATGGTGTGAAAAATAGAGAGGAGGGTCTTTTCTCTTGGTTTTTGCTTTATTTTTTGGAGGTAAATTTGATAAAATCTAAGTTTTATTCTCTAGGATTGATTGAATTTCACTATTTATGGCTTTCTTCCAATATAGTGAATCTGATGATGACATAGCATCATCATATGTGTAAGAATCACCCTCTACAAGGTATGTAAAGAATTTTTCTCCAAAATTCCTTCAATTCTATTTCTCTTTCTTCTTTTTAATTCAATTTTAGTTTTAAGTTCTAGTTCTATAGATCTAAAAGAAGATGGTTCACATTTTAGGGATCTAGAAATTCTAGTCTTAAAAAAATATATCCTCAAAAAAAGAAGCTTCTCTAGCTTCAAGGATTGAATTATAACTTATATCACTAATATCTAATTTAATCACTAAGAACCTATAAGCATTACTATTTTGGGCATAGCCTATAAAGATAGCATCTATAATTTTAGATCCTAGCTTTCTCTTTTGGGTTCTGAAATATTTACCTGAGCTAGACACCCCCACACTTTGAGAATATTCAATTTAAGAGATCTGTCTTTCCAAAATTCATAAGAGATCTAACCATTATTCTTAATAGGGATCCTATTTGCGATGAAGCAAGAAGACATAAGATCTTCTCCCCATAAGTTCTCAGGTAGGCCTGTGCTAATCAACATAGCATTCATCATATCCAAGAGGGTATAGCTTTTATGCTCAGCCATATCGTTGGACCGTGGAGAGTAAGGAGTACTTCATGAATTATTTTATGTTCTTGACAGAATAGAAAAAAATCATTTAAAGTATACTCTCCTCCCCTATCAGTCCTAAGAATCTTATTTTTTTCTTGTTGATTTTCTACTTCACTCTTATAAATTTTGAATTTATTGAAGGTTTCATCCTTAGACTTAATTAGGTAATAATAACAATATCTGAAAAAATCATCTATAAAGGTTACTATGTTCTTATTGCCACCACAGGTTGTAATTTTGGTAGAGTCACATATATCATTATATATTAACTCCAAGATTGAAGAATTTCTTTCAACTGATTTAAATGGTTTTTTTGGTTGTTTAGATTTAGCACATATTTCATACTTAAATGTATCTAAGATTGATTTAAGAATTGGGTTTAGATCCATCATATGTTTGACTTTTCCTAAGCGTACATGACCCAATCTATCATGCCACAAATTTTGATTAGATTTATTCATAAAATAAACTTGATTCTTAGCTTTATTAATAAAATATTTTTTTACATTCAATTTGAATAAGCCTTCACTTACATATCCTTTTCCTATGAAAGTATTATTTTTAGTTATTACAACTTTATTACAATCAAGGATAATTTTACATCCTCTCTGAACCAACTGAGATCCACTAACTAGGTTCTTGCTGAAGTCTGGAACATACAATACATCCATCAGGGTAAGAATTTTTTTAGAAGTCATCCTTAAATTAATATCCTTGTCCCTTGAACTTGGCAGCTGTATTATTCCTAAGGATTACACCTCCTCTGCTTGAGTCCTTAATAGTAGTGAACCACGAGCAGTCAAAATAAATGTGAACATTAGCTCCTGAATCCAACCACCAATCAAGGTTAGAGAAAGTAACATTAACTTTAGTGTTAGTAGGTTTGACTGGTATTGTTGGTTTGGTTCCACTCTAGGTTTTGATTTGGATTTGGTAAGAGTCAAGTTAGCTTGGGCACTTGGGACTCTGGTTTGCTGGGTTTTAAATCTATGTTGGTCTTCTATTCTGATTGAATTTAGAAGTTGAGTTAGGATTAGCTCTTCTTGCTTATGGAGCTGACCTTTGACAAAGCTGTCCCAAGAAGGAGGCATGTTATCAAGAAGGCTCGAGACCTTAAATTCTTCAGCGAGAATGGTTCCATTGGTTTGAAGCTTCCTAAGGTATTCTTGGAATTGGTGGAGTTGGTCATTTATAGGTTTGTCGTCTACCATAACATATCTAAGAAATGATGTGATGTTGAACCGTTCAACCCCAGCATTATAAAGACCATATTCAGACTCTAGGTTATCCCATAATTCCTTTGCACTCTTTGTAGATGGATAAACATCATAAAGTGAATCAGAAAGGGCATTTAGAATTCTATCTTTACAAAGATAGTCTTTTTTAGGGGTGTCAGGAGTGGTTGAACTAGAGGAGGTAGAGGATTGGTCAATAATCGGCCAAAGCCTCAATGTGGTTAGCCAAAATTTCCTTTGGCTTTGCCACCTTATAAAGTTGGTTCCATCAAATTTGTTGGATTTAAGACTAATGGTTTCATCTCTAAGGATAGCCATTTGGTCCAAGTGTGGTTCAGAGGAGAAAACTGGAATTTGAAAAAAATTTATTAGTTCTTTGCTTAATTTGCTTTATTCACTAGTATCACTTAATAACATTTATTAAGGTTGAATCGAAATAATTTAGCATGCAGTAATACAAATTTTGTGGGGATCTTTGATTAATTTTGCATCACACAAAACTATAGAAATGATGCTATGGTAATTAAAAAAATATAAATATAAAATATACAAGGAACATAGACCATAATTATGTGCAAACAATTATATTTAATATAAAATTATATGCATGCACTACAAAAATATCTATGTAGTCTCCTTTAGACTGCTATAAAAATTATATGAAATAATATATACATATATATATATTGATATATATAAGATCAAATTTTTTTCGTTCTCCTGATGCATGTGAAACAATATATATTGATGTGACAAACTAAAAAAGTAGAATCTGGCTTGGAAGGTGGTTAAATCACTGCCCTAAGCGAGACTTCAGTCCCTTCTCATGCAAAGATTTGGACCACACATCCTCTTCCAAGGTACAATCCGAAAGCCAAGTACTCCAACGCCCATCGGTGGCATGATCTCGATCAGGCACTGATCAAACCCATCCTCAGCCCACATGGTCAAATGAAGAGGAAAAAAAATGAGTGAGAAAGAGAGAGAGAGAGTGTGTGTGTGTTAAGAGATTTTAGAAAGAGAAAAAGAAGAACTTTCGAGGGTAGTTTGAAAAGCTAAGGATAGAGGCCTTTTTATAGGCTCAAAACGGCCATGCGTGAAATCTGTATGTGCATAAATGACTCACGGAATGGCTGCCCATGCACGCAGCACTCATGGAATGGCTGCGCACATCCGAAGAGGAATTTTTGAAACTCCAAATAAAAAAGTTATCACTGCATGATGCATTCATCATGAACAAATTATGCAATTCAATTGGCTAGTTCAAATCCCATATCAGACATTTTGCATGGAACTGAACTATACAAGATTATTTCAGCTCATTGAAGACCTTCATTCATTCTTTTCCTTCAAGAACAAAACAAGGAGAGCTTGTAAAATACAAATTCTTCTGAAATCTCTAGTCATTTATATCTTGGTAATAAGAGTGCCAGGACTGATTAGCAAGAATAGATAGAACTACTTGTATTATAAAAGTTTGGCGATCACATAATGCTCAAATGCATATTGCCATTTATTGATAGCAAAATGACTCTATTACAAGTTATTCCATAAATCCATTGGCTATTTTGTGGAGTCGATTCAAAATAATTTAAACAATCACTGTCAGAGGCCTTGACTTTGACTGTGCCCTCATCACCATTTGTGTGGTTTAAACTTGATTTTATTGAGGTAGCTCCTAATACCTAAATCTTTTGAGCATCTGTTTTTGAACAAAATCAAATTTTTTGCTTGAGATGGCAAGTGGGAGTTCCAATACTTATATTATAAAAATAAACATGTAAAGGGCCAATATATTTACCATACGATAGGTCGTCTGCTCTCCATGAGATAGACTAGATTTGTAAAGAAAAAGGGATTAAAGTAAGATGATATAGTTATTTTCTACGTGTGCGGATGACTGCAATATCCTTATTTTTTTATTGACATTGAATACAAAAAAAATACATATAATAATAACTTCTCTTTAACTCATAGAGAAGAGTAGTTACTACTATTCTTCTCCCTCTTTTCCTCTTCCGTATGAGTCAAAAAAAATTACTATTATATGTATGCTTTTCATACTTAACATCGATAAAAAAAATATAGATATTGTAGCCTATAAAAAATAGCTATATTATCAGGCTTCAACCTCTTTTCCTTCACAAATCCAGTCCATCTCTAAGAGAGGAGATGGTAAACATATTGGCCCCTTACACATTTATTTTTATAATATAAATACTGAAACTCATACTCTTTACCATCTCGATTGAAAAATCTGATTTTTCTCGAAAATAGATGCTCGAAAGATTTAGGTATTAGGAGCTACCTCGTATCACTCAGCTTCAAAATCTTTGTCAATATCTTCTCTTGGTATCATAAAAGATTGAAGAAGAGCACGCAAAGCTGGGTGAAGCTCGATCAAGATCCTGTCCCTGCACCAATCTGGGCAGGCTGGACGATGCAAAAACCAGCCTTGAAAATAGGGCTGAACACCCTTTGCACAATCATTTTCGGGTCCCAGCTCACTTGCCAGTGGCTGGGGCTCTGTCTTCGGCCAAAGGCTGATGCAGGGGTGGGCAGAGGCCTTTCGTGACGAACGTCGGCAATGTAGGTTGCCATAAGAAGGGGAAAAAATCAAAAATAATCGAGGAAAGGTGATTTTTGGTGAGTTTCTCAATCGACAGCGATGGTTCAACGCCTTGAAAAGAAGAGGAATGCTAGGAATTAGGTAGCTCAAGATGGAAGAAGAGGGAGTTCCTACCAAGTCCGGCCTATCTTAGAAGTCTGTTTCCCATCCAGAATCATTGGAGATGAAGACTCCTGATGGGAGTCTTCCTCCAGCCTTTTCTTTTTTTTCCTTTTTTTTTTTACCGATCGGGAGCTGGTGCCTGGTGCAGCGGATTAGGCCATCACATAGGCCAGGCCCAGCCACAAGAACCAGACCTGGACCCGACCTAGCCTATCCTATGTTCTTGTTGACCTATGCATGGTTATATTCCTTAGCCCAATTTAGTCTAATATATATGGATGGGTCTTGGTGGTCTTGGTGTGTGTGGAAGAGGACCACATATGAGCCTAGAGATGCTAGGATGGGATGAAAGAACTGAGAGATTGGAATGAACTGTATTTTACGGTCTTCAGATATGAATTTGATATACTTAAATCTAATTACAGTACATATTTGGTAGTTGTTTGAGTGCTTAAATCTATATGATGCATTGCTTATGGAGTCCTAATGATTTGGTAATTAATTGATAATATATATGGTTAAGTGTTCACATTATGACAACTTTAATTATACATACATAAGTTGCTACATATGTATAATATTATCTATTCATATACATACAATATATATATATATATAGACACACACACACATACATACATTCATACATACATACATATATATATGTGTGTGTGTGTGTGTGTTTGTGTGTGTGTGTGTATGTATGTATGTATCTATATATGTGTGTATATATGTATGTGTGTGTGTGTGTGTGTGTGTGTGTATATGTATATCTTTCTATATATATATATATATATATATATATACATATATGTATATATGTATATATATACTATATGTATATATATATATGTACACACACACAGATATATATATATATATATATATACACACACACACACACACACACACACATATACAAATATATATACACATATACACACACGCGCGCGTGCACGCACGCGCACACGCATGCGCTCACACACACATATATATACACACACGCGCGCGTGCATGCACGCGCACACGCGTGCGCGCACACACACATATATATACACACACACACACATACACACACACACACCCACATATATATATATACATATACATATATATATATATATGTATGTATGTATGTATGTATGTATATATGCATGTATGTATGTATGTGATTGTCTATTTATCGATACTTATCCAAGAGTGTGTTCCATATACAACAATTGCATTCAGATTTGGATTTGCAAATTTTCAGAAATGTTAATTATCTTATCATTTGGGGAGTTTTCTAGATATTATATAGCAATTGGTAACATGACTTTTCTTTTCTATTTTTTTTTTTTGCTTTAATCTTTCTCAATCTTGCATGGTTCCAAGAGCAAATTATCCCGCAGAATACTCTCCAAATGAGCTCAATGCTATTCTTAGGTGGTTTTATATTTTCATAAATGCTGTGAAGAAACAATGATAAAAATGAAACAAAGTCACATTCTAAATATCAAGTCATGGTTGACATTACAAAGAATGAAATCCATGCCTAGATCATAAGCTATATAAACAAAGTAAACAAGAAAAAGTTCCCACAAGAAAGCTAATTTTGATTATTTGTTATAGCATTTAGATTCTATCTACTGTCTAATATAGAGAAATATTCCTTGAAATTAAAAGGTAAATATTACTTTGTTATTTGGCCACATAAAAATTAACAATTAATGTCCACATCAATTTCAAGAGTTATTTAAGAGCTTTAAAACCTCTCTAAAAGCTCCATGAGTTTTTCTGAACTTTTTTCTCTTCCATCTGGCTAAAGGTATTCTCAACATTGAAGGTCCTACAAATCTCCTCATTACTCTTTCCCCTTATCATGCTAGCAAATTTTTGACAATCTAGATTCTACAGACTCTCAATATTAAGATAATTGGCAGCTTGAAATCAAAATAGGAAAGATTAAATTAAGTTTAAGTTTAAGTTTGTTTGTTTAAGTTTGAAAGGATTGATATGCTAGAACAAATTTTAATTAGTTTTCATTTATATATG
Organism: Elaeis guineensis; assembly: GCF_000442705.2. Classification (NCBI taxonomy): domain Eukaryota; kingdom Viridiplantae; phylum Streptophyta; class Magnoliopsida; order Arecales; family Arecaceae; genus Elaeis; species Elaeis guineensis. The sequence goes on along the minus strand of NC_025996.2, from coordinate 124,157,566 downwards.
TGCTTATCAAGCATAAGCTTCTACAAGGTTTTTACTAGTTGCTCCTAAATGTTCTTAATATTTGACCTGATGATTGATGGATATTGAGTTCTACTTATATCAGAACATACAGAAGGTAATCCTAGGGCTTAAGTTCCTTATTATTGAAAGCAATTGGTGATGTAAAAGCAGTTATTGCATATATGCAATAACATTTTTTGTTTTTTTTTTGCCATTTTTTAAAGTTATTCTTATCTGAAGTAATTTGCCTCTTTTTTTCTTAAAAGGATGTTACTATAAAGATCATATCTTTTTCTCAACAAGGGCCTTGAGCAATTTGTATGTTGTCTGCTAATGGTATAATTTCCAATGTGATGCTTCATCAGCTTGATTCCTCTGGAGATACATTAACTTATGAGGTTTGTAATTATGCCCTTTCCTTTTGGAAAGATAATTCCTTTAGAGGTGTCTCCAACTTATGCATTCTTTTAAATATTTAGAGGTGTTTTCTTCTATTTGTTTATGAATTGTATTGCACACTATGATGGTGTTAACCATTTTTGGGTGATACATGTGCTTAATATTGTTGCCTATATTGAATTTTGGATTGCTGCATGTCATGCCCAGTCATCTTGCAAGCACCAATCTTGGTTCATATCAATAGCCATGAAATTGTTAACTCCATACCACATATTTAAAATCTTATAGCGTATCTACTGTGACTTGTTATCCATATTTATATTAAATAAAATATGAGAAATAAATTCTGAATGCTTGGTGTAGTAAACTCCTTTGACCGAGGTGCTTAACCCAGCAGAGAATTATCCACCAACAACTCCAAAGTAAGTGTACATCTAAAAATCTACGTAATTTTTAAAGAGACTTATCATAGTCTTTATCCATTTTGTGAAGTATAAAATATTGATAAATTCTGTTTATAATCTTTTTAATTATAAGGTGACCTGGTAGTGATATGGCATTCAAATACAAATATAGGGATCCCTGTAGCAGAAAATGTTAACATTACCAATTTCTTTTCTTTCATATAGACAGGCTTCATCTATGACTGATAAATGCATAATTTGTGTACAAAAGGATTCTTCTTCACCTTATGTTGAAGGTTTTCATGTTAGACTAAATTTTCTAACACTTGTAGGGTTACTTTAGTCTTTACCTCTGTAACCTAAAGAATATGTTTTTTAATAATTTTATCTAATTTTTGTAGCAGGCCTTTGATAGTGTTGTTTGATGGACCCTGTTCCTAGTCTGCTACTGATTTAATTGCTGCCAAATAGGCTTTGCCAAGGCCTAGCCACTAGCCAGTCAAAGCCTACTATTCCCAAGACCTCATAGAGTTGCATCAACCCAAAGATGGATATGTTGAACTGGTCTTTCTTTGTGACCTTTTGCTTTCGGTAGGATGGTTGTAGTTGTTAAGCTAATGGATGATTGAATTTTCCAAATTAATGTAGTTCTTGTAGGAAGGCTGACTCTGAAGTGATAAGGAATGTGCAAACTTTTAGACTTTAGTAGTGGTGACCTGCTTTTAATGGCAAACAGACTATGAACATTTTAGTTCGTCTACCATGTAAAATACAAAGTGCTCACATGAGGTGGCAGTTTCTAAAGTGTGCAACAACTATTAAACAAACTATGAGGACAAATTAGCATTTGCTAATGTGGGCTCCATAGCTGTGAATCATTGTTCATGTCATGACCTAGTAATTTTTGTTTTGTTCAGTCTTTGTTCTTCTTTGATTTGCTTATTAAATCTAGTGTTAGATTACATGATGTGAATGTTGATATTTAAAAAACTGCATGTATCATCCATCTTGTGTTCAAGAAATTTTGCTTTTGGTAACTACATATTAGCGAAACCTTTGCTGTAGAAGGCTGGAAGATGAAAGAACGTCGATACTGTAAAAGCCAACTATATGCAAGGGATTGTATATAATCAGCACCCATCATCAGTGACCAATTAATTGGGTTAACATCACCACCCATGATTTATTAGTTGATGTATTCCCCAGGAAACTTCTATCATATTATGATGTGCGAATATGATTGTATGATTATTGCTTTCAATCAGATTGTTAAATAATACATGTACTATGTGGGCCATCCTATACAGAGGTAAAGCTTGATTTTATGGTTACATGGATTCTATTGAATCTTCTGATTCTCTTGGTGTACCTTTATTCTTTTGTTTTCCTGTAATGAGTGAGTATTTTATTAAACCAATATCTGGATAACTAGGGCCTAGGGGGTTATGTAGAGGACTCGGAAAAATCTTTACCTTTTCTCCCCAGTTAACAATGTACTTCAAATATATAATTAGTAATCAATATGAACATGTATATCATTTCAAATATGAGGTTTCCTGCATACTTTTATTATATGTATCAAGCTTATTTTATTACTCTTCTTTGAAATATGTGCAATAATACTATCTTCCTATTTTCATCAGCTTTTTGCTATTATGCCTATGATTTGATCTTGTACTTTTTGTTGCCTATTAATATGTTTTATGTTCGCTGGACTAATTTTGTAGGGCCGGTTTGAGTTACTCTCCTTATCTGGATCATTTATGCCAACTGGTTTGATTTTGTAGGGCTGGTTTGTAGGGGGAGGGGTTGCTGGTCTGTTAGCTACCAGTCTTGTGCGGGTAATACTTCTCTTCTACACATTCCAGATTTCTATGCTATAAAATTTCTTCAACTTCATAATTTAGGAGGCATGTCCTTATCATCCTCCTTTCAAATTTGATGCATGGTTTAGATATTATTCCATCTCAAGTCCAGGAGTTCTCCGAGTAACATCTAAAATGGCATTTAGATAAATGAAAAGACATGCATAGTTATGTGGAATTGTTTGCAGCATTGCAGGTAGAAAAAATATACCTTTCTTTTCTGTAAAATCCTTCTCGTTCATCGTTCATATGGAAATTTAGAATCACGAATCATTTACAAGGGGCACAGAGCCTTATTGGCATACAACATATTCAATTCTACTTAATCACACAACATATTAGTTAGTTATAATAATTTGGATATCAAGATTTTGCTGTGAGTTACAAATTGGCCTTTGAAAAAGCCTCTGCAACTTAAAATTACATCGTTCCAGCTAGCAAGTATTTAATTCAATTGAATTATTGGTTTTCCCCTTGTTCTGCAATAGGTCGTAGTTGGCAATTTTTTACCAGGCTACCAAATGGAGCAGAAGAGCAAGAAGCCAAAGTTAGAGGCTACATCTATCTCTTTTCCAGCAGCTACCATCCAGATTTTGAGCTCGCATGCTGAGGTGGCTTATAGTAGCGACCAGGGGATCGGCACTTCTATGTGCCAAAGATGACTCATACAACTACCTCCTTTAGAGCAGAAATCTGGTCTGCCTTTGTACCCTCAGTACCTGATGACACTAGGAACTCCCCAGCTGATGATATCAATGCATCTTAACTGAGGGTCAGTTCGCTCGAAGCCTTACATAGTGCGAGCCTCAAGGGCTTCTAACCAACCAAAACCTGGCTCTCCATGATGAGGTGGCTTCAGAGCAAGATATGGCATTGAAGCAGCTGAAGTTTTCAGACTTGTTCCTAATCCTGTAAGCTAAGTGATCTGCATTTAGGTTTCTACGGTTGAATTGAGTAGCTCTTTGTTTCACAGGGTGTTGTATTTCATTAGCAATTGGAGTTTTTGTATGTCCACTACTGTCTAGTTTAATGATTTCCTTTATTGTAACATTGTTTTTATTGAGTTATGGTGGGGCCAAATATTTACTTGTTTCCGTGAAATTCGCTCTTGGTATGTGTCATTGAGAAAATTATTACTTTAATCAACTTTTGATATCTTATCTTTTTATTCTCATTGATATTTGAGTCGAGGATCATTGGTGGTCTTCTATTGAGGGTGAAAGTGAATCGGATAATATCTATCCAAATTTGTTCTGGTATCTAAATCTATTTGGATGTAGATATAAGTTCATTCAATTAATATCCATATCTATATCTGTTAAAGAAAAATGGATATTGATAAGGATAAACAATTATTCAATTCATATTTCAATATCTAATTTTTATTTATAATTTTATTTAATTTTATATAGTATTTATAAAATTTTAAGAAAAATAAATAATTATATTAACATGTTATTAATTTGAGCCATCACCTATTTAGTAATATCTTTGATTCTGTAGTCATAAAGTTTAATCATCTAATTTATATTTATATTTATATCCATATTACTAGAATTCGATTTGTATCCATATCTATTTAAAATAAAGATATAAATATTTATATCTAATTAATATCTATATCCATATCTATATTCATTAAATAAAATTAATATATATATGGATATAATATCTAATCCATAGCCAATCTATTTTCAGTTCTATCTTCTAGAAAAAATCTATTCATTGATAATTCTTGTAAGAGAAAAATTCTTCCACAAACTGGTGGAATTAATCACACAACAACACTACCGAACATCTGGCATTGTGACAACCCTTTTATATTCTTAGATGAGATTCTTTGTGCACCGCACGCGATGTAGAAAATTCAATGCGGAGCACATCATTTTTTGTGATTAGTTTATGTAGCCACTGATTTTCAATATATATTTAATGTCTGTAGTTTTATATTTTCATTTGAGATTTTGAGTAATAAAAATATCTCTACTCTTTGAAAAAAATTATGACATCTTATATCCATATTATAATATTCTGCTTGCGTATAAAAAGTCATAATTTGATACAAGATGTCATATTATACTACAGGATGTCATAATTTTTTTCAAAAAGTAGGAGCATTTACATCATTCAAAATTTTTAAATGAAAAGACAAAATTGTAAGCATTAAATATCTATTGAAAAGTGGTTGGACAAAAATATTCCTTCTATGTTATGACATCATGGGTCATATTATGACATCCTACGTGCAAAAAATCATAATTTGACACACGATGTCATAATATACCACAACATATCATAATTTTTTTAAAGAAGAGAGTATTTTTGTCATTCAAAATTTTAAATAAAAAAATAAAACTACAGGTATTAAATGTATGTTGGAAAGTGGTTGGATAAAAATACGTCTCCTATATTATGACATCCTGGGCCGTGATATGACATTCTATGTGTAGGAAGTCATAATTTGATGTAGGATATCATAATTAGAGGTGTAAAAAATTTTGATTAAACTACCTAAATCATCCAACTCGATCCAAACCGAACCAAATATGATGGTTTGGCATTTTAATTAGTTCAGTTTGATTGAATAAAATAGAAAAATTGATGTTTTGATTTAGTTATTGATTTATGTGATCCGCTAAATCTGAACTAAACCGACAAACCAAAATTGAAATATCATCATTTTTATATTTATATATACACCTATATTACATACTTCATATATTTATATATATACTGATGTTACATGTATATTCAAAGTTGGACTATGTACTTTATATGAATTAAGAATTTAAAATATTAATTTGGCCTGATTTCAATCTAACTTAGATCAAATTTGACTTGATTATGAATCATAATAAAAGAATAAAAAATAGAAATCAAATCAACCAACTTGCTTTAATTGAAAAACTGTTCAAACCATTCAAATACTTGAGAAAACTACATGAACAAATCGAACCGATGCAAAACTAAACTAAAGAAACCGATTATATTTAGTCAAATATTTGGTTTTAGGAACCTCTTAAACAGAAATATCAGTTCAATTTTAAAAAATCACTTAAAACCGAATCGACTGAATCATTTTCAGCCCTAGTCATAATATGATGTAGGATGTCATAATTTTTTTAAAAGGAGGGGCATTTTCATCATTCAAAATTTTAAGCGAAAAGATAGAATTGCAAACATTAAATGTATATTGGAAAGTGGTGGTTTCGTGGACCAATCGGCAAGATGGTGCACTTCACATCGGATTTTTACACTACCCGCAGTGCACAAAGAATTTTTCATTCTCAGATTCATTAATAACTAGTATGGATTTGGTGCAGCAGTTTTCCACAGCCCAAATACAACTGTCACCTTCTTAGTTGAAGTTTATCGTACCCACTATTGAATCCAAAATTGCCTTCAGTCTCCCACCAATTATGTGCAAACAAGCACCTCTTCCCAACTTGAAGTGACACACTTCCCTAAAGGCTGCAAATGGATTGAGATTAGTGACCCAACTCATTTAGGCCCGACCCAACCCATTTTTTGAAGATCCACGGGGCTAGATTGGATTCAAATATTAGACCCATCACCCAATCTGTACATTATATAGGTCCATTTTGGAGCTTCTTGTGACTAGGCTAGCCCAACCTAACCTAAACTTGATCGAAAGAAACTATTCCAAGTCATTTCTTCTTTACCTCTATTAAGAGATAAATACTCAAACCAATTACTACATTAAGAAATGCCAGCTCTTGAGGTTATTAACCTCTTGAAATAGATTTTAGCTCCAAATTAGTATTACTTCATGGAGTTTTCACCATATTAGCAAATGATTTTGTGATAGTTAAAATTCAATTTAATTCAGAAGTAGGACACATTTTTTTTCATGGAATCTTGTTACCGAACAAACATAGATTTAGACCCAAACCAAACCCGACTTAGAGCCAAATATTTTGGATTGGATCATGTCATACATGATCCTCACCAAATCCAAATGACCCTATATAGTCTAAAATATTTTTCGTAGACCCAACCTAGCTCAACCCAATCATTTACTGGATTGGGCCAATGTCTATTATCAAGACCTATACATGAATGCAGGTCAAGCATTCCACTATCCAAACCCACCCATTTGCAGCCCTAGTATCCCTCTTATCTTTATCCAATTCGTACCCTTGGCTTCTTCGTCTCCATGATGGATATATATGTTTGACATAATGCCATAGCCGCATCTTTGATCTGGCTGGGCCTTCCTAGGTGGTGCATCAAAAAACCCATGAAGTATTACATTTAGGGGTGAAAGAGGATTGAGTAGCATCTGTACATATCTGTTTTGTATCTTGATCTATCCATATACGGGCACCAATTTGATAGATGTATATGTATATTTCTTGATGCAGTGAAGTATTACTTTGACACACTGAAGTAAATTTTAGGAGGCTAAATGAACATTTTTGAAATTTTAGAGGCAAAGTGTTTCCTGAGGAAAGTTGAGCTGAAAGTCATGACAATCGCTGCATACTCATAGGAAACTTTTCCCACAAGCATGCAAAGCATCTTATCATGCTATCATAAAGCAACAGCAGAACAATTAGTCAATAACTTAAATCCAAAATATAACAATCTAAATTTTATATTTAATATGTCAGTAAATTCAATAATATTCAATACACCTTACATCAAATTCAATAAGACTTTCAATCTAAAATAAAAGTATGGAGGCTGTGCTTCTCATCACTCTTTTGTTCATATCTTGCATCATCTTAATTTTCTCAACATCTGTAAAAATAGTAAAAAGAAGATAATGAGCTACATAGTCTAGTAAGCAATGATCACCTCCAATAGATTTCATCAGGCATTAAAGTAAATAATCATCCATAGACAATAAGCATATAGGGTTTACCAATTCGAAATCAATTTCAATTATGCAATATAATTCATGCTAAATTTATTTTTTTTCAAAAATTCAAGTTTCTTTCAAGATTTCAACTTCTTTCATTCTTAAGTTTTTTTTCATCAACCATGACTATGACCATATTTTTCTTGTGGTAAAATTATAATACCGCATATCTTTTTGCGGTGAGCTACAAATCATCTGGCAGTAAAGTCCTTCAGAATCACTGGTCTCGCTAATAGTTTGTCACTGATCTCACTGGCGACATATCACAGGTCTTGCTGATCATAAATCCTCAAGATGAATCAATTGCCAACATATATGCCCCCATTTGTGGGATCCTTTACATAGTCAGGTTATCAATTTATATTATTCTTATATCAAAATTTTTCATAAATTATGTTTTATATTCTAATTTTGATAAGAAAATATATAATCATATAGTATCGAAATCAATCAATATAATGCATCATGAAATCAATATATTCAATCATGCTTCATCATAACATTTCAAATAAAATATTTTTATAACAAAATATCATTCACCCAATTCATGCATCATTTCATAAATCATGTCAAAAAAATATATTATAATTTATCGATAAATCTAAAACAAGTGAAGCATTACTTACCTCGAATGCATTCCAATGAATCCACATAATTTTATAAAATTTTTTTCCAAAATTTTTGATTCATAGTTTATATCATGGTATCCCATCATCAAATATCCATAATTCTATACAGGATTAATTTTAATAATTAAAAAGAATATAAATAATTAAGAAAGATAAAATTTATGGACACCCGTATCCTATCATTTAGATGGGTCCAATCATCTAATTTCATCTGGTTAAAATTTAATTAGGATATAGTGGTCAAAAGTTTGACTACCGCAAATCAGATTTTCAAAGTGACAGGATCGAGATTCCTTCATTGAGTTCATCAATCAAGTAAAGAGAGAAAATCAAAGGAGAGAGAATTTATAAGGTACAATCCAAATTGATCGGGTGCCACAGTCCAACATCTCGATTGGTGAAACCAAAATAATTTAATCAAGTCATGATTAAATCGGGATCATCGATGATCAAATCTAATAGTTCATGGTCTGATCAAGGTGCTGGCATACTACCTGACAACCATAGATCAGGATGCTTCCATCAGAATTGTTCAAACTCATCATCACTCAAACTCATCAAAATAAAATTCTTTTTCTTGATAAATTTCAAAAAGATAAACTTTTAGAGAGATAAAATTCTAGAGAGAGAAATTTATCTGGACTAATCAAATGATATGGTTCAACAAATTTGATCAATCAGATCAAATCATACTGAAATTATCATATGGATAATTCAATAAAATCATAGGAAATAAAATCTAAAAGTATTTGATTTGATCAAGATGGGTGCTGGTATACCGTCTGACGATCACAGATCAAAATTCATCACTAAGGTCATTTAAATTCAACATCATTTTTTTTTAAATTCTAAAAAATTTTAGGAGAGAGAAATAACCTAGAGAGAAAAAATTCTAGAGAGACAAATTAGAGGGAGAAAGTGGAGAGAGAGATTAGAGAGAGAATGAGAAATTCTAGAGAGAGGAGAAGAGAGAGAAAAGAGGGAGCGAGAGGAGAGAGAAAATCCTCTCTTCTTTCTTTTTTTCCTTTTTTTACTTTTTTTTCTTCTTTTTTTTCTTTTTCTTTTTCTTTTCTTTTTTTCTTTTCTTTTCTTTTTCTTTTTCTTTTCTTTTCCCTTTTTCTTCTCGTGGTCTCTTTTCAGCAAAACAGGGGACCATGAGGTCCCTCCCTTGTTCATCCTATCAAAGGCCGTAGTAGGTGCGGTGGTGGCCGACGGCAAGAGGACTACATCACCACAACTTGGAGAACCCAAATCGATGGTCGGCAGTGACCACCGGCATCGAAAATTCAAAGAAAAAAGGGGCAAAAAATAGGAGATATTTTCTCCAACAAAAGCTAGCGAACTCGATCACCGACAATCGTGCACACAGGCAAGAGAAGGAAGGGGAGAAGGGAGGAAGAGGAGCCGGGCTTACCTTGAGCTCCAGTGATCTCTCTGGTGAGAAATTGATGCAAGCACGGTGAAGGGCTTCTGCGGGAAAACTCTGACGATCCTCACCATTTTGCCCTCGATTTCTTAGTGGGAGAAAGGGAGAAGAGGACTCCCCTTTAAATAAGGCTGGAGGGGAGGAGTTTGACCCCTCCCCAGTGATGTTTTTCGACTCCGATTAGGAGCCAGTAGGTAGGAAGAAGACTCCCTATGGGAGTCTTCTTCATTTTTTTTGTGGGCTTTGTGGGCCTTTGTGAGTTGGGTTATAACATTCTTCCCCTCTAAAAAAAATTTCATCCTCGAAATTTTTTTTGCTTAAGTCTTCATGATTTTTTACTTGGTATTTATGGTAAAAATCTCATTCACAAATATTTCAATATTCTAATTCTTGATACAAATTCATTCTTAAATCATTTCATAAGAAAAAGGTCAATACATCAAGTGTTGATCTAAAACAAAACCATTCATTTTCTTATTATCAAAATCAACATCTCAAAAATTTTTAATATTTTAAGATTTCAAAATCATGATCTCATTTCCTATAAAAATAATATCCAAAATCTCATGATTAGATCCAAATCAAGCCTATCTCTTGTAGATAGAAGAAAATCAATATCTTAATTCTTAAATAAGAATTTTATTTTTTTTATTTTTTTATCAAAATACTAATCGCTCCTAATTAATCAACCCATCATAAGATAGGAAAACATACTTATGTGAGTCACATGATAATATCCAAGCCAGTTGAGATTCAAAAAGTATTTTTCCTCATTTGTGCTTTCAAAGGTTGGAGATTCACTATTTTAATCTCATCTTCGAACTTTTGATATTTTAATTTTTCTATGCAACTTCATCATTAAATCATTTCATAAAGAAAAGATCAATATTACCAATGTTGATTAGAATGAAGATCACTATTTCTGATCATCAAAATTAGTTGCTCAATTCTAGATAAGGATATCAAATTTTTCATTAAAAATTCTTAACTACTCATGATTTAATCAATTTAGTACAAGATCATAAACAAATTTTACCACATTCTCCATAGATAAACTTTTGAGTATAAAAGAATCTAATATCAAAATTAATGTTCGATAAATAATCTCAAATTTTTTCTAATAAATAGAAAATTATTCAATTCTAGGATACAAAAAATTTATCTCTAAATATTCTAAATCTAAAATAAAAAAATCAAGGATCCACTCATCTTAAAATTAGGATGCTAAATATTTCTCAACGCTCGAGGTGGTCACGCTCAGTACTCTCATTCTCAACGAATACCTATACTCTCACTTCGGTATCTCCACACCATAGATTTAAGACTCATCTACCCTAAGGAAGCGATCATACACCAACCTTTCGGATCGATCACCATCCTCGTGATGATCCTATGGTCAAGAGCAGTTTATGAGTTAGTTATGTAAATTCATGTCTTAAATTTTCAACTCTTGAAAATATGAATTAACATTCCCACTAACTCAAAGGATGTATCATAGACACAATGTACATAATGTAATAGAAGAATAACCTTTTTATTCATTTATAGTCAAAATTATAATTTTGCCCTTAGATTTGTACAGGAATGTGTCAGCCGATCTGGCATCTAGGGCACACATCTAACAAACTCTCACTTGACCTAATGCCAATTGGCTACATATCTAAGTCCCACCTTCTCAAGGTGGGCTTCGATCTTCTGTTGGCCCAATGGCTTAGTCAGCGGGTCTGCCACATTGTCTGTGGAGTCGGCTCTCTTGACCTCGACATAACCTTTTTTGAGGTAATCACGGATCAGATGGAATCGCCGCTCGATGTGCTTGGACTTCTGGTAAGATCTTGGCTCCTTAGCTAGGGCTATGGCGCCATTATTATCGCAGTAAAGAGATATGGCATCCGATGACATTACTCCAAGCTCTGCAGCAAACTTCTTATACCAGAATGCCTCCTTTGCAGTTTTCGATGTAGCAATATACTCTGCCTCCATGGTGGAATCTACAATCACTGTTTGCTTGAAACTCTTTCAGCTAACTGTACCACCATTGCAAATGAACAGACTCCCAGATGTTGACTTTCGATCATCTATATCAGACATAAAGTCTGAGTCTGTAAATCCCTGAATCTGGAGTTCTCCATTCCCAAAGACTAGAAACATATCCTTAGTCCTTCTCAAGTACTTAAGGATACATTTCACAGAAGTCCAATGCTCTTCGCCTGGATTCGACTGATATCTACTTGTGACACTCACAGCATGGGCTATATCAGGTCGTGTACATAGCATGGCATACATGAGGCTCCTTATTGCCGAAGCATAAGGGATCTTGCTCATGCATTCAATCTCCTCAGGTGTGCTAGGGCACATCTTCTTGGAGAGATGAATGCCATGTCTAAAAGGCAATAAACCTCTTTTGGAGTTTTCCATACTAAACCTCTTTAGCACCTCCTCTATGTACATCTTCTGTGAAAGTCCTAGCATCCTATTTGGTCTATCTCTATAGACCTTAATACCCAGTATAAAAGATGCCTCTCCTAGATCTTTCATAGAGAACTCCTTAGACAACCATACTTTGACTGAGGTCAACATGGGAATGTCATTCCCAATTAGGAGGATGTCATCCACGTACAATACGAGAAAGACAACTGCGCTCCCACTGACCTTTTTGAACACACAAGGTTCCTCTTCGTTCTTGATGAAATCAAACATTTTGATCACATCATTGAAATGAGTATTCTAACTCCGAGATGCTTGCTTAAGTCCATAAATGGACCTTTGCAGTTTGCAGACCTTGTGATCATTATCACTGGATGTGAAACCAAGCGGCTGTTCCATATAGATATCTTCCTCAAGATATCCATTTAAGAATGTCATTTTCACGTCCATCTGCCATATTTCATAATCGAAATAGGCTGCAACAGCAAGCAATGTGTGGATGGATTTTAGCATGGCTACGGGCGAGAAGGTATCCTGATAGTCAATGCCTTCACGCTGACTATAACCTTTCGCTACGAGCCTAGCCTTGAATGTCTCCATATTCCCATCTGCACCTATCTTTCTCTTGAAGATCTATTTACACCCAATAGGTATAATACTATCAGGTGGATCTACCAAGGTCCAGACTTGGTTTGAGTATATTGAGTCAATTTCTAATCTCATTGCCTCTAACCATTTCTCAGAGTCGATATCTGATATCGCCTCGTCATAGGTCTTGGGATCATCACCATGAACCCCATTTCCCGTGAGGAACATTTCCTCTACATCCTCTTGTATGGTACCTAAGTACCTTTCAGGAAGACGAAAAATCCTAGTCGATCTACGAGGTGGAAGAGGTTGTGTTAGGACTGGTTCTGATTGATTAGGTTCCTCAGGTTCTTTAGCTCGTTGCTCTTGGGAGACATTCTCCTTGAGCTTAATTATTCTTCCGATGCCACCATCTTGAATAAACTATTTTTCAAGAAAAATAGCATTTTGACTTACAATCACATTGTGGTCTTTCAAAATATAAAAATAATATCCTAATGACTCTTTAGGATATCCTATGAATCGAGCTCTAAAAGACTTGAACTCTAACTTGTCCGTCTGCTATCTCTTGATATGAGCCGGACAACCCCAAATTCTGAGATGATTTAGACTTGGCTTCTTACCATGCCATATCTCATACGGTGTGGTAGGAACAGTTTTAGAGGGATTCCTATTCAATACATAAATTGCTGTCATGAGACAATATCCCCAAAGAAATTCTGGGAGGTCTGTGAAGCTCATCATGGAACGGACCATATTTAATAGGGTCTGGTTTCTCCATTTTGAAATCCCATTGAGTTGAGGCATTTCAGGTGGAGTCCATTGAGAGACTATACCATTGTCCTTAAGATAGTCTAGGAATTTTCGACTAAGGTATTCACCTCCTCGATCTGATTGAAGAACCTTAATGGGCTTTCCTATTTATTTTTCTACCTCATGTCTGAATTCTTTGAACCTTTCAAAGGCTTCAGACTTGTGTTTCATTAGAAATACATACCCGTACCTAGACATATCATTGGTAAAGGTAATGAAGTAGATAAAGTTGCCTCTAGCTGGCACATCAAATGGGCCACACACATCCGTATGTACTAGGGAAAATAGGTCTGTGGCCCTTTCCCCATGTCCCACAAAAGGGAGCTTGGTCATTTTGCCTTGAAGGCATGATTCACAAACTAGATATGCCTCAAAAGTCAACGGACTCAGTAGCCCAAATTTCTCCAATTTGTTAACCCTGTCTTCTGCTATATGACCTAGCCTTAGGTGCCACAGATACTTATCATTTAGACTATCTCTAGGCCTTTTAATTCTTATGGCATTCACATTTTGCTCAATATTAAAAATAGATACATCAACATATAACTGATAGAGACCATTAATAACAAAACCATTTGTAACTTTATTATTTTTATAAAATATGTTACAATGGTCCTTATGAAAGCTAATCACATAGCCTTTTTGTGCTAAACTTGAAATAGAAATCAAATTCCTACTTGCTGCAGGCACATAATAATAGTCTCTTAAAACTAAATCTAATCCTAATGGTAATCATAGAGGATAGGTTCCTACGGCTACAGCAGCAACTCTTGCTCCATTCCCGACACGTAGGATCATCTCCCCATCCCTCAGCCTCCTGCTCTCCTCAAGACCCTGCATAGAAGTGCACAAATGAGCATTAGAACCAGAGTCAAGCACCCAACTAGATGCAGAAGAAACTGTAAGATTAGATTCGATAATAAGCATACCTCCAGAAGGACCATCCTTCTTGTTCTTCATGGTGGCCAGGTACTGAGCACAGTTCCACTTCCAATGGCCTTCTGACTGACAGTGGAAACACTTTCTCTTTTCAGAAGCCTTCTTCTTCGGTCCTGTCTTCTTGTTCTTGCCATCCACCTTCTGCTTCTTCACGGACTTCTTTTTCTTTCCAAAAGACTTTCTTTTGAAAGAAGTCCGCTCCACAGTAAGAACTGAGCCTTTTGAACCTTTCATTGAAAACTCAGCCATAACCAGCATATTCATTAACTCGACCAAGGTACATTGCATCTTATGCATATGAAAGTTCATGATGAACTGACCATATGCATCGGACAAGGACTGAAGGATCACATTAATCTGAAAATTCTTGTCTAAGATGATATCGAGCTTCTCAAGCTCAAGATCCTTGATCATTGTCAAACAATGATCTTGGACTGACTGCCCATCATGCATCTTGGCCTTAAAAAGTCTTTGACAGACTTGATACTTGGCCGCGCGACTCTGTTCACCAAACAACTCTTATAGGTGAGCCAACATTTGGTGGGTAGTCAAAATATTTTCATGTTGGCACTGCAAATCATCAGACATTGCACCCAACATGTAGTACCTGGCTTTGTTATCATCATCCGTCCACTTTTTCAGAGACGCTCTCTGTTCAGCAGTCGGATGTGCTGGCATGGCAGGTGGGTCCTGGTCCAAGACATGAGTCAATTTTTTAGAACCCAGAATAATTCTGTAGTTCCTCAACCAGTCCTTAAAATTTGGTCCAGTCAGTCTATGAGTGTCTAAAATTTTGGTCAGGGGGTTTAAGGCAGACATGTTTCCTGTAGAGAGTCAAAAGTTTCAAGTTAGATTTTGTAATCAAACTCAACCAATTTGTTTAGGGTTTTTATTTTTAAACAAATTAGGCTCCCACTATTTTTTTAGATCCCCACACTCCCTTGGTAGAGATGTGAAAATCTCCGTGATTAGTAATTTTTAGTGGGTGGTGCAGTCTCACCGACTGGCTCATCACCTCACCTAACAGTTATTGGTGATGAGTCAACCGATGAGTGGACAACTCTTGTCCAATGATTCTCTAATCATGGTGCATCCAAAACTTGGTCTCTAATTCATGAAGCTCACCGTATCCGAAATATTGCTCCAATCCTTAGTTAAGCCAAACCCACCATTTGCACGAACTAGATTCCTGATTGGTCCCTCACCGTATCCAAAATATTGAGCCCAACCCATCCTCTAATCCGTAGCATCCAATGCCTACTGGACATGATTGCATTTTCTCGATGCAACTGAGCCACTGTAACCAGCCGAGAACAATCAACTCCGGGAAGGGCCCGCACATCCACAATGGTGGAAGACCTAGACTTAATATTTTCTTAGGGAGATTTAATTTAGGTCTCTTTAAACTTGTCTTGACATAGTCATAACAATTATGACTAACCTAGTGGCATGGGTCAGCTCGAATTGTTAGCCACCTCAAATCAGAACTGGATCGACACATATGGCTAGGTAAGTGAGACCGGTGGGAGGGATATGCCATTAACTCGACAAGAATGTATTCGAGTCGAGTAGCTCCCAATTAAAAACCAGTCGATCGCATCTGCCCAACTTACCTTAGACACCAAATTATCTGAATCAGAATTAATTGAGTTAGTCTACAATCCAAGCTCTAACCACTGAGCCAAATTAGGTCTTAACTTGATTGAGTCACATCTAAATATGATTCGACCTTGATCCAGACTTAATCCTATTAGGCTGGTCAATTATTAGCTTTCATGATCCCACCTAACCAACTTTTGATTCAGTTTGATCAACCGCTAGACCTAATTGAGCTACCCAAGCCCGAACCCAATCTTATGAAAATGTCTTAGATCTGAAATTCTTAATTTTAGATCTAACTTAATTTTATAAGCTCAATACATTAATTAAGTTTGGGTTCATAAACAAAGTATGTAAAATAAATCCTAGGGTTTCAGGATCTAGGGTTTTGCAGAAAAGTAAGTTTTGATTTCTGATTAAGGATGAATGTGCGGCACCCCTACATGTCATATGAACACCCCATTGAATGAGAAGAGAGGGTCTTAAAATTTTATTTTGTTCTTATGATCGGACGGCCATGAGGAACACCTTAATCAGAAATATAAATTTAACTACAAAACTAGTTAGATCTAAATTAACATATCGCATATACAATTTAAGATCTAACTAATACATGCTTTGCATACATCTCATGTATCAAAAATCAATCTAATTAATATATTTTCAGATCTGATACATCATATGTAATATCTGAAAAATAAAATTTAAATTAAACTATTCAAAATAAAAACTATTCTAGATAAGTTACTAGAACAATTCTACAACTAGTCTAGGCATGCAACAGATCAATTTTATGAAATAATTAAAATTTTATTTTCTATTTTTTGATCTAATTATAATAATTATAACATCAAAAATAATAGAAAATAAATTATATTTAATTCATATTTTAATCTCATTAAAATATAAAACTTAAGACTATTCATGGATTCAATTAATCCTAGTCTAGTCATGCATCTCATGCATGTTAGATCTTCTTAGATTTAATTTTAAATATTTTAATTTTAGATCCTATCATATTTGATATGATATCTGAAATCATTTAATATTAGATAAATTAAAATTAAAATTAGATCTAAAATAGATCTGAAATAGAGCCAACAACCTGGCTCTGATACCACTTGAAGGGAAAAACCGCCTTTTTCCTGTGTAGGATCTTCCAGATTTCATTAAATCTGGGGTGGAATAAATTTTATATTTTTATCCTATGCTATTTTAGATCTAATGTATATTAGATCTAATTTTATTATCTGATATTTAAAATCTAAAATTAAATCTAAAAGTATGAGAAATATAGACATACCTTAAGGGTAATCTAATTACCCTGTAGATGATCGCAGCACTGCCTGAGGTTCTGATGTAGCCATGCAAGCACCTAGCCTCTACCAGTATCCACTTAGGTAGGATCTAGAACATCCTCTCCTCGCAATTCTATGCTCCAAAAATCAGATCAATATCTGATTTGGAAGTACTTCAGAACTCCTTCTGAAGTTGGAGCAGCAGCCTGTCGAAGATGTCCTGCAGCCTTCTGTTCCAGGCATCACCACGCCTTGTACCTTTGCCAGATGAATGTCCAACTTCTTGGACGTGAAGAGGGGAGAAAGGAGAATAGGGAGGATGTGGAGAAGAGAGGAGGGGGCAGCAGCTAATAGGTTTTTTGCATAAAACAAGTTCTTTCATGAAACCCTAGGTGCAGCAAGGTTTATATAATTTCTGTATGCTGCGCAGTGCCACATCATTCGACCAATCAAAAAATTCCAATAAATTCTAAAAAAATTTTGATGGTAGATTGATGTCATCTGATCATATCAGACAAGAACCCCACCTTATCTCCAAAAGGTGGCACCAACAATGGATAAGCATAAATAGAGTGGCGCCAAAGAGTCCAAGTTTATCAGGACTCTTTGGTTCTTATCCATTTGGGGTGCCCACTTAAATCCAATTGGGCTCATACCATAATCTGATTATGTTATCCAATTTGATTAGGTTTAGGTATGTGGATACTCCACAAAAATCCTCCAATAAGTCCTCTTCAGTTTAAGACCCATATGTCAACTTTTGACAGATGTCCTAAAATGAAATTGGCAGGTACTAGAAATTAGCAGGTGTTGTCTTAAATTCATCTCATGAATTAAGATAAGCCTTTTCTGAGCTGGACAAGCTTCAATTAGATTGAGAAAAACCTTCCTAAGGTTCTCTGAATGAGCCAGATCTCATTTGGCTCAGTAGAGACAGAAAAAATTACGCGAGGAGAAAGTTAGGCTCAATTGAGTGCTAGAACGATTTTCTTGAACCTAATTGGATCTTATCCAAATCAATTGGGATAGCCCAATTGATGACATCCTAACCCTAACCCTTGTTTGTGTGACCTAGTTAGGTTCAATTCTATATGGTAATGAGACATATTGTGATCTCATCATCGACATCATCGAAACTCCTTTCGATGGACTAGAACCCTTCTGATTCAGATAATTAGATTGATCGATCATCAAAATCATTCTAATTGCTTCCAAAATCCACCAGTGACACCTAGCAGTATATGGTGGCAACTCATCAGAATTGGAGATGAACCTCTTGGTGCAGCTACCTGTGTGATTGAGTTCCTCTATCATGAGTCCTGACTGAATTAGGGTTAAGGTGAACTCGTCAAACCCAACATCAGTCATATGAATCAATCGATCGATCCGAGTCCGATGTGAAATCCCAATGAAAAATATTTTTCCATTATTTCACTCTTCCATGGCCATGGGCTTAAGGACTTGATCTTTCGATCATCATAGGACTACTCCTCTCATCTATCAAGGTTGATAGATCCCATCTTGGTGCGATCTGGTTCCTACAATAGATATGCTACAGCCAACATACACCTCAGGATTCTGAATGGCTAGGAGACTGAGTTATGGTGTAGTCAAACTATAACATACTCAAGGTGAACTGTCGATGCACCTCAGGTCAAAGAACTAGACACACAACTGCATTATCGAGCTAGTCATCGATGAGAAGGTAGACTTCCTTATGACTGCTCGAGGTGGTCATGCTCAGTACTCTCATTTTCAACGAATATCTGTACTCTCGCTCTGGTGTCTCCACACCATAGACTCAAGACTCATCTACCCTAAGGAAGTGATCGTACACCAATCTTCCGGATCGATCACCATCCTCGTGATGATCCTATGGTCAGGAGCAGTTTATGAGTTAGTTATATAAATTCATGCCTTAAATTTTCAACTCTTGAAAATATGAATTAACATTTCTACTAACTCAAAAGATGTATCACAGACACAATGTACATAATGTGATAGAAGAATAACTCTTTTATTCATTTATAGTCAAAATTATAATTTTGCCCTTAGATTTGTACAGGAATGTGTCAGCTGATCTGGCATCTAGGGCACACATCTAACACCAAACTTATTTCGATCTTCCACTTGCCTATATCTTTGGCTAGTATGAAATCACCCCCAACATAAGCCCCTCAACTCTTAAGTTTGAGCTAGAGTTGGTTCAGATAAAAGGAGTATATCAAGTCGAAGCTGTCGAAGATATGGTACATGAGCATTTGCTTCTCCTTCAATTTCAAACCGATCAAAGGCTCCTTTGATTTTAAATCAATCAAAGACTCCTTCAATTTTAAGCTGATCAAAAGTTTCTTTGATTTTAAGCTGATCAAAGGCTCCTTCAATTTCAGGTTGATCAAAGGCTTTTTTGATTTTAAGCCAATTAAGTGCTCCTTCAATTTTAAGTCAATCAAAGGCTCCTTTGATTTCAAGCCGATCAAAGGCTTTTTGAGCTTCAGGCCGATCTAAGGTCTTTAGATCTTCAATCCAATCTTACATTGCTTGTGGCCCCTATAAAAGAGTTTGGTTAGTTACCTTGGCCTTCCCAGGTTGGTTTTGTTGGGTCAACTTCCCCAAGTTGGCTTGGATCGATCAACCTTGGCAGCTTGGCCTTCATGAAGCTGGCTCTCAGGGGTTCAGCCTTGGTCTTTTTGGCTTTTTGCTTGATAGCTCAACCTCAATTTGACTAGATTGAACTCCTGATAACCTCAGCCTTATTGTGATATTTGACCTTTTGAGGTTGGTTTTCTAATGGCTTAGGCCTTGGGCTACCTTTACATCGCCTTGGGTGCTTAAGGACCCATTGTCCTATAAAAAGAAAATAGAATAATCGATGGGGCTTGAAAGCCTCTTATCATGAGAGTTGTGAGTTTTATTTGAGAGCCCTTGGATTTTGCTTGGCTCTTTCTTATTGTTCGCCTTGGTTTAGACTTATTTTTGCTTCAATTTGGCCTTATTTTGGGCTTTAAATTGGCCTTCATTTTGGCTTTAGATTAGTTTGATTCTGGCTTTGGATTGGCCTAGTTCTAGCTTCAGATTGGTTTAATTCTAGATTTCAGATTGGTCTTCATTTTGACTTTAGATTGGCATGATTTTGGCTTCATTTTGACTTCGAATTGATCTGATTTTAGCTTCAGATTGGCTTGGTTTTGACTTTGGATTGACCAAAATCTGGGCTTCAGATTGGACATACTATTTAGGAGATCCCTGCTAATTTTCCTATCCTAGATCGAGATTTTCGACAAAGGCCCAGGCTTGGCTTCGCTCAAAGTGAAGATCCAATTTCAATAATCCTAGATCCATTGTGCACTAGCCTAGTCAATGTTGCACGTGACTCAGTTTGTGATTTTGCATAGGGGTGATGGGATGATGACATCAGCTCCAACGGATTGGTTCCACCAGATTATTCTTTGATCATCATTGATCAACCATCTCATTGCATAAATCTCACTGTAGGCCCTCGAGATCTCGGCTAGGTCACATGGAGCCACATCCCATGCATTGGCCTTTGGGAGATAGAGGTGGCAATGGTCAGTGGTCATAGGAGGTTCGTGATTGGAATCAGATCTAAAGTCCTCGATGGTTGCATCACCACATAACACAAATCATCCAAAGATGAGCCCCAGAACTGTCATGCCATCTTCATCATTTATTGGGTGGCTTCAGTTTTGTTGATTGTTGTCGAGATACTCACCATAAAAGACCCCATCATCGAACTCAATCTCCATGGCAGTGACAAACTTAGGGCACTCATGCCTCCATGGGTTAAGGTTGTGATGTGCTCTGCTGCTCATCGAGTTCATGTCGACCCATGCTGTCGAACCATTTCATGCTCTGCACATACTCAACGTAGTCTCCAAGGTTTCGACTGCCAGTGGCTGGACTCTGGAACTCTGTTGAGGATCCGGACGATCGTAGATGCTGCCATAGAGGATGCTGAAGATGGAGAGGTGGTGCAGAGGGTGGTGTTGGCATTGTGGTGGCCTTGTGATTGATTTGACCGCTGCCACCCATGCCGAAGAGGGCATTGAACATGTCTGGTTAGCTTATGGTCAATTCGACCGCCGCCACCCATGCTAGAGAGGGCATTGAACACACCCGGACAGCAAGGGTTTTTATTTTTTTTTTTTGGCAGTCTTCTCAGTCCATGGGGAGATTGGCTTTCGAGATAGGCAAGCCCCTCCTTTTTCTTTTCTCTTTTTTTTTAGATCTTTGAGGCAGTGCTTCAAGAGGTACTCCAACCGATCCTCTCTCTCTCTCTCTTTTTGAAGGATCGAGATTGATAGAGTAGGAACCCACTCTGAACTAGCCAATCATGCTTATATCGGCTCTGGCTGTGAGCATCTCCATAAATTCCTTGGTGTTGGGTCTAGCAATAGTATCGAGTTTGTTGAACAAATCAAATTTGGTCATGTCAATACAACTATCAATAATAGAAAGGCTATTAGAGGCCTTGTTCAAGATGATGTGGGGTTGATGTGCCTCCATAAATTTGTTGTGATTTTTTTTTGGATCATGCTAAGAATTTAAAAATCTAAAGGAGGAAGTGTGAGTCTATCATGATAGAGATTTTTATAATTTTATTCCTTATCTGGATGCCGTGATATCCTTTTTTGCTTGGATCTCCCTTTCTTACGTGATATCCTTCCGCAATTGGAGCCTTATTTGAATGCCATCATCTCCCTCCTCATTTGGATACGGTTCTAAAATTCAAATTTTGGAAAGTAAATGAGGACATAAAAATGATTTGAAAATTGAGGAATTTTCATATCTTCTTTTTTATTTGGATCACAACCCCCCAGTTTCCAACCCGATTAGGATAGTTTGGAGGGCATTGATTGGAGGCAATCGGATCTAATCGATATTGGCTGATTGGGAGATGGCTGGCCTAGATTTCATCAGCATCTGATGGGTTTGATCATCAAGATCTTGATGGTGTTTGGACGACACGACGAAGCTTCTTTGACTAGATGCTTTGTGATAGCCCAACCAAGCCCAGCCCAGCCAGCAGATCAAAGCCCAAAAAAAAAAAAAAAAAAAAAAAAAAACAGAGCAACCGGGAAGAAGACTCCCGATAGGAGTCTTCTTCTCCGGCGAAACCCATGGAAATTAGGACTCCTAGGACCCCTCGGAGTCCTAGGGTTCTCTATAAGAAGACCCCTTCCCCTTGAGACCGAAGATCGACCTCCTCCCTCTCTCTTTCTCTCCATTTTTCTCGATCGAAGGCCGCGGACACCCTTTGATTTCTCACCGTGATTACCGCCGACGAGGTCTCCGGAGGCTGAGGTAAGTTTTCCTCTTCCTCCCCTCTTTCTTCTCCTTCCTCCCCGTGCATTTGTGCGCGGCTGCCGGCGACGAAAGTCGCCGATTTCTGATCGGGAAAGACACCCTATTTTTTAGCTCTTTTCCTTGAATTTTTCGGTGCCCGCGATCGGAATTGATCGCCGGCCACCCTCCTCCGTGACCGGGGGAGTGATTCCCGTCGGCCGCCGGCCTCCGCCGCGGCGGCCGTGGCCCGAACGGCCGGTCAAGGCCGGAGAACCCCCACCGTCCCCTGTTCGGCCTGGAAGGAACCAAGGAAAAAGAAGAAGAAGAAGAAGAAGAAGAAAAAGAAAAGAAAAAGAAAAAGAAAAGAAGAAAAAGAAGAAAAAGAAAAAGAAAAAAAAAAAGAAAAGGAAAGAAAAAAAAAAAGAAGAAAAAGAAGAAAAAGAAAAGAAGAAAAATAATAATAATAATAATAATAATAAATATATATATATATATATAAGTAAGTAAATAAATAAATAAATAAATAAATAAATAAAAATTGAAATTGATGAGAGAGAGAGTTTCTCTCTCTTCTTTCAGTCAGAACCCTGACTTTCTCTCTCTAGAATTGGACTTTCTCTCTCTACTTTCTCTCTCTAGAATTTTCTCTCTCTAGCTTGTTTCTCTCTCTTTTGATGGATTTCTCTCTCTCTAAAGTTATCCTTCTAAGATTAGCATAGTGGAAGGCTTCATCTGATGATTCTGATCGAGTTTAGAGACGAGTCTGATTTTAAGCGAGATTTTAATTTTGGGATTTGTTAGATTTAATTTTGAATTAAATTAATGTAAAAATATAATTTTGGATAATAGGCACGGAAGAATCTCCTAGAAGTTAGTCGATCCGTTCATTTAGTGCTCCGTGAAAGGTAAGTAATGAATCTTCTCGAAATATTCCATATTTATTCTGAAAATAATCAATTATTCTCTAAAATTATGCATGATTTATGAAATTATGTTTTGAAAGAAAAGTGCTTTTGAAATGTTATGGTTTATCGATTTATGCACATGTTTAGTGAAAGATTATGATATATATTGTGGTACTAAGTGTTTTGATATAGATCGGATTTATGCTCTCAGCCTAACTATGTTTCAGTGGGCCCCGCCAATGGGGATTATACGTTGGTACTTTATGGACCCTGCCAATGGGGGTTGTGCGCTGGTATTTGTGGACCCTACCAGTGGGGGTTGTGCGCTGGTATTTTTGGACCCTGCCAGTGGGGGTTGTGCGCTGGTATTCTGTGGACCCCGCCAATGGGGGTTAAACGTTGGTCATAGTCGAGGCTGTTGAGTTACGAGTGTTTTGAATTGAATCGGATTTATGATTATATTATGTGTGAATTTTTGAAAATATTGGATTTGCATTAAATCAGCATGAAATATATTTTTATGTTATTTGTAGCATTGTTCTTGAAAATTAAATAATATCTGAATATCTGGTAGAGATACTTGTTACTTACTGAGCTGTCTAGCTCATTATCTTTCTTTCTATTTTTTAGATTCAGATAATTAATTTCGAACGTGGGAAGAAATATTGGGACAGAGCTTTTAGAGGTGAGATTTAGCATTCTCAACTTCATTGAACTTAGATCTATTATTTTTATTTTTTTAGCAAAAATTTTATTGGATGTAAGACATTTGATTTAATTACTTGAATTAAAGTTGAATAATAATTATTTGAATTTATTCCGCTACGATGCATTGATATCGTGATGAGATGCCTTGCATGCTTATGGAGAGAGTTCTTCATGAGTGTGCGGCAGTTGCCGTGACCCTCGATTCACAATCTCGGGTCGGGGGCATGACAATTAATATGGTATCAGAGCATAAGTGGATAAATTATGACACATAGAATTTAACATAATATGAGTGTAGCTGGGTAGACATTAGGAATATTGGGACGTTAAAGTATGAGCATCATAATAAACTCAGGGAAGAGTCTATGCACTTACTCAACAGAATCCACAGGCTTCCAATACAATGGTGACAGATATGAAAAATTTCGAGAATGAAATTTCTTTTTAGGAGTGAAGAATGTGATAGCCCAACCAAGCCCAGCCCAGCCAGCAGATCAAAGCCCAAAAAAAAAAAAAAAAAAAAAAATAGAGCAACCGGGAAGAAGACTCCCGGTAGGAGTCTTCTTCTCCGGCGAAACCCATGGAAATTAGGACTCCTAGGACCCCTCGGAGTCCTAGGGTTCTCTATAAGAAGACCCCTTCCCCTTGAGACCGAAGATCGACCTCCTCCCTCTCTCTTTCTCTCCGTTTTTCTCGATCGAAGGCCGCGGACACCCTTTGATTTCTCATAGTGATTGCCGCCGACGAGGTCTCCGGAGGCTGAGGTAAGTTATCCTCTTCCTCCCCTCTTTCTTCTCCTTCCTCCCCGTGCATTTGTGCGCGGCTGCCGGCGACGAAAGTTGCCGATTTCCGGTCAGGAAAGACACCCTATTTTTGAGCTCTTTTCCTTGAATTTTCCGACGCCGGCGATCGGAATTGATCGCCGGCCACCCTCCTCCGTGATCGGGGGAGTGATTTCCGTCGACCGCTGGCCTCCGCCGCGGTGGCCGTGGCCCGAACGGCCGGTCAAGGCCGGAGAACCCCCACCGTCCCCTGTTCGGCCTGGAAGGAACCAAGGAAAAAGAAGAAGAAGAAGAAGAAGAAGAAAAAGAAAAGAAAAAGAAAAAGAAAAGAAGAAAAAGAAGAAAAATAAAAAGAAAAAAAAAGAAAAGGAAAGAAAAAAAAAAAGAAGAAAAAGAAGAAAAAGAAAAGAAGAAAATAATAATAATAATAATAAAAATAAATAAATATATATATATATTTATATATATATATATAAGTAAGTAAATAAATAAATAAATAAATAAATAAATAAAAATTGAAATTGATGAGAGAGAGAGTTTCTCTCTCTTCTCTCTCTTCTTTCAGTCTGAACCTTGACTTTCTCTCTCTGGAATTGGACTTTCTCTCTCTACTTTCTCTCTCTAGAATTTTCTCTCTCTAGCTTGTTTCTCTCTCTCTTGATGGATTTCTCTCTCTCTAAAGTTATCCTTCTAAGATTAGCGTAGTGGAAGGCTTCATCTGATGATTCTGATCGAGTTTAGAGACGAGTCTGATTTTAAGCGAGATTTTAATTTTAGGATTTGTTAGATTTAATTTTGAATTAAATTAATGTACTTTCTCTCTCTGGAATTGGACTTTCTCTCTCTACTTTCTCTCTCTAGAATTTTCTCTCTCTAGCTTGTTTCTCTCTCTTGATGGATTTCTCTCTCTCTAAAGTTATCCTTCTAAGATTAGCGTAGTGGAAGGCTTCATCTGATGATTCTGATCGAGTTTAGAGACGAATCTGATTTTAAGTGAGATTTTAATTTTAGGATTTGTTAGATTTAATTTTGAATTAAATTAATGTAAAAATATAATTTTGGATAATAGGCATGGAAGAATCTCCTAGAAGTTAGTCGATCCGTTCATTTAGTGCTCCGTGAAAGGTAAGTAATGAATCTTCTCGAGATATTCCATATTTATTCTGAAAATAATCAATTATTCTCTGAAATTATGCATGATTTATGAAATTATGTTTTGAAAGAAAAGTGCTTTTGAAATGTTATGGTATATCGATTTATGCACATGTTTAGTGAAAGATTATGATATATATTGTGGTACTAAGTGTTTTGATATAGATCGGATTTATGCTCTCAGCCTAACTATGTTTCAGTGGGCCCCGCCAATGGGGATTATACGTTGGTACTTTGTGGACTTTGCCAGTGGGGGTTGTGCGCTGGTATTTGTGGACCCTGCCAGTGGGGGTTGTGCGCTGGTATTTCTGGACCCTGCCAGTGGGGGTTGTGCACTGGTATTCTGTGGACCCCGCCAATGGGGGTTAAACGTTGGTCATAGTCGAGGCTGTTGAGTTCGAGTATTTTGAATCGAATCGGATTTATGATTATATTATGTGTGAATTTTTGAAAATATTGGATTTGCATTAAATCAGCATGAAATATATTTTTATGTTATTTGCAGCATTGTTCTTGAAAATTAAATAATATCTGAATATCTGGTAGAGATACTTGTTACTTACTGAGCTGTCTAGCTCATTACCTTTCTTTCTATTTTTCAGATTCAGATAATTAATTTCGAACGTGGGAAGAAATATTGGGACAGAGCTTTTAGAGGCGAGATTTAGCATTGTCAACTTCATTGAACTTAGATCTATTGTTTTTATTTTTTTAGCAAAACTTTTATTGGATGTAAGACATTTGATTTAATTACTTGAATTAAAGTTGAATAATAATTATTTGAATTTATTCCACTGCGATGCATGGATATCGTGATGAGATGCCTTGCATGCTTATGGAGAGAGTTCTTCATGAGTGTGCGGCGGTTGCCGCGACCCTCGATTCACAATCTCAGGTCGGGGGCGTGACATGCTTGCTCCTTTCAATAAATGGGCTTGGATCCTTCCGCTGGAGCTAATCTATTATGGTAGAAATCTATCCTTGGATTGGATTGGTTGGAGCCGGATGGAAATGACATGTTGATGATGGTAGGATGGCAACGGCAAGACTTGCAAAAAAAGTCTCCAACTAAAATTGGCTCCGATAAGGATCCTCCAACAATCAAGTCAGATCTCTGGCATCGATGGAAAGAAGTGAGCATGTTGGGAGAAAAGAGGTTTCATACCTAGAAGTCTCCTGCAACCCTTCATTTATAGGTAGAGACTGAAGAGCCTGAGAGGGAAGAAGAATCAGATGATTAGCCTTACTTATCCGACGAGGTTCGTCTATTATCTCCTACTTTATCAGGAGAGATATATTTGTTATCTCTTATCTTGTTGGGAATGCTGGCTCAAATGGTTAATTTTGACTTATTGGATGAGATATATCTATTGTTTTCTTTCTTATCTGCTCTATGGCTAGCTATTATATTGTGGTTACTTGAATTTGAAAAAGAACGTGGAGTTTCTAGATCAGGTTGTGTCTGACAAGAGGATCTTGGATCAGCCGATGACATGGTTGGCAGGAGTATCTCTCTGATGCTGGTAACTAGGATCGATGGCCAAAGTCAAGAGGCTGATAGTACCACTCGAGATGGTTCGATCGAAAAGTGGGATTGGCAAGGTCCGAGCTTGTTTGGATCTTCCACTTGCTCATGTGTTCGACTAGTATGAAATCACCTCCAACAATAGTTATTTTAGTTTCATAAGTAATTAATCCAATATGATACATGATTAATGTATATCATGGTATACAGTTAAATAAACATAATACATAATATTTTACCTTGATATACAATAAGTATCATGGTATACAGTTATTTTAGCCTATTATATTGTTAATCTAACATGGTACATAGTAATTTAATATGATACACAATTATTTTTATCATGATACACAATTTGCTAAGTATAATATATAGTTATTTTATCCTAGTATATAATTAATCCAACATTGTAACCATTAAATAAGTATGGTATCTAAGTTATATTTTACCTTGGTATATAGTTAATTCATGTTGGATTAATTATATACCATGTTAGATTATCTATACTTTATGATAATTATATACTAATATATATTAACTATACGTGATGCTAGAATAATTATAGACCATGTTAGAATAATTGTGTACCATGATAAATTAACTAAGTACGATGTTGGATTAGTTATAAACATTCTAGAATAATTAAATACCATATTGAATTAACTGCATACGATGCAAAAGTACCCACAATCATCACTCAAAATTGGTAAACTTTTGTCCGTGTCCATGACAACAGATTGAGGGTAAATTTATGGAAAAATCTTTATTAGCATTCAAAATAAATGTCACAAAATGTTGTATGCTATTTTTAAGATGCCACGGCATTACTTGTTTTGGTTATGCAAGACTAATGTGATTTTGTCTCAACAATAGCCGATCCCACATCCAATTGTGTTAGCAAGATCTTTTACTTTTTTTCTTATGCTCTTGTTGGATCGGTTCGGCTTGTATTTTTTGTGCGAAAGAACGATTGATCTTCTTTTGCTATGTCAATCATTGGATTGCACCATACATAGTTTTAATGCATACCTTTCAAAGCATCCTAATATCTTTCCTACCAAACTTGCACAGCTCTTGGAGCAGCTATTGCGCCATCCAACAATTGACATCACGAAGGAACATGAATTGTTTTTTCACATGAAAGACACAACCTGAACCCTTGTTGGATATTCCAATAGTCTTTAGCTAAAAGGGGAAAAATTCTATAGAAATCAAACTTGTTGGCCCATCTAATTTGTATTTTCTAAGAGCCTATCTAAACCTAACACAAATCCCAATGATTGGATGGTAGGAATTGAAAAAAGACCTATGGAGATCTTTTCTTTCTTTCCATAGGATTTAGGCTGCATGGTGTTTGGTTAATATAGGGCCACAATTAAATAGACGATCCAATCCATGTATCCTATAGAATTTTTAACCAAATTCTATAGAAGGATCCAAACAAGCCCTTTGTAGGAAGTTTAACCAAAACCTTTATATATCATATTACCATTCAATATTGTATTTGGTATTCCTAATAAAAGCACCCACCAAGGCAGCAACTTCATCGATGCTCAATCCATATTGTATTATTAAATAAGAGAGGAGAGGAATTTGCCCATTTATCTAGACTACGTTGTTCAAATTTTATGGCCACAATACTCTTAATTCTCTCTTCAATTACATATATAGGATAATATAATTAAAAGCTAAATATACAATCATGTACACTTCCATTTATTTCTGCATCTCAATCTCTTATGTACTTTTATAAACATGTATTTATCTAAACATAAACTAATTAGACTTCATCCATATCTCAGACATATTGAACTTTAAAGAAAAAATTATGAGAGAAACAAAATTGATATCTTTTCTCTAAATCACATGATTTATCTCCCTTATCTCTCAAATCCTTATGCACTTTTTGATTAATTTTTTTGTAATGCTTTGCACATGCTTGGCTTCTAATATATATCATGCATAGGGATGGACTATACTCCTCTTAAGTCTCAAGCAAAGAGGATATCTAGTCTCTAGTCCAAGATTTATAACTAAGCACCCAAATGAAAGATCCAAATCATAATCTATACAGCTAAAGATGCCCAGCAACAAGAAATTACATATCTTAGTGGTATCTAACATATGCATCAAGTAGACAAAAAAAAATGACCATACTTGATATAGAATTTAAATAATGGATCTATTTTAGTGATCACAATTTACATATGGAAATATTTATAGATTAAAAAGCAATAGATTTTTGTGCTTAGCTTGTAGCAAAATATGGTCTTATATCATGTTAGCTGTCAATTATGTGCCTATTTGATGGATACATTGGAGACCACAAAAAATATGACTTTTGATTTTTATGATCAATATAGTACATCTTAAATTATCATGCCCAATTATTGATTTTAAATCTAAGAAGAATATATACCTTCTCCTCTAGAGAGCAGAAAAATCTATGTTGTTATGCATGTGTGTGTGTGTGTGTGTGTGTGTGTATATATATATATATATATATATATATATAGAGAGAGAGAGAGAGAGAGAGAGAGAATAGAATAAGGTCAATTGAATTTGGAGCCAAATCTAGTTGAGTTCCCCACTATTTGATACCCCCAATCTATACAAATCTCCATATAGTAAAATGAAAGTTTACAACCACTTTTCTGTATGTTTGGATTTTTTTCTAAAAGCTATTAATTTGGATGAGATTGGGATGAGGTAAGTTTATGTTTGTTTTGGAGCATTTCTGTTTATTGCCACAAAGTTTGTACTTATTTTGAAGCATTTCTGTTTATTTTAGACTCAATTCTATTTTTTCTAAAGAGATTTGTGTCTATTCTATCCAAAGTTTATGTTTATCCCACATTGTTTATATTTATCATGCAGAGATGAAAAGTGGCCTATTCCATCCATCCATATTAACGGTCATCATTAATGCGGATAGAATAGGCTACTTTTCATGCTCCATGATAAATATAAACTATATAGGATAAACACAAGCTTTGGATGGAATAAACGCAAATACTTTCAGAATAAATACAAATATATCTAAAATAAATATAAGTAAGTCTAAAATAAATAAAAATAGAATAAATAGAAATACTCCAGAATAAGTACAAACTTTATAGGATAAATAAAACTACTTCAGAATAAATATGAATTCGAATCTCAACCCTTAGTGCGTATGGACTTCCATCTCATCTGCATTATAGTCGGGCTTTTTTTTGTATTTTCTCCATCCCATCTACATTAATAGCATGGCTTTTTTATATTCTTTCCATCCCATTCGCATTGATGGCCTGATTTTTTTGTATATTTTTTCATCCCATCAATATTAATTGCCTGACTTTTTTTATATTTTTATCCCATCCCCATTACTCGTATGACTTTTTATATATTTTTTAAATTCCAAAAGGATTAAAAAAGTGGCCATTCACTTTTTTCCTATATGAAGATCCATACAGATCAGATGATGGAGAACTTAGCTAGATTGGGGCTCAAAGTTGATTGATCGGAGCCTAGTCCAACTGTATATACATATGTATGTATGTATGTGCACGTGCATATGCATATATATGTATATGTATGTATGTATGATATATGTATGTGTGTGTGTTGATGTATGTATAGATATGTGTTCTATGATTAAGGATGCAACTGATAGCTACTATGACCAATTAGTCCCCATCAAGATTCGTAGGAGCTAAATTTTTTGCCGCATTTGTCTATAAATTTTTTATTAGAGATAATATCAAATTTTAGTTGTTTTTACATTTGCTATTGGAATGATTCTAGCATGTTTTTTTTATTATTGGGTTCTATTTTAAGCATGATTTTGTATTTGATTTAATGCCTTAATTAGGGTTGAGGATCATGCTGTATATGCATTATCTAGTATATTGTATGAAGATAGTTTTTGACATATTAATAAAATACCTTGGAGGGAACATCCAATACCAAATGAAGGGTTTTGTATAATTTGTGTATTGATCTTGGAAGTGCAATCTCAGCGATCAAACCACTCTTCACCCTTCTTGCTATATGCATATATTGTTTGTGTCTTTGTATCTGTCGTTCATATATATGTATAAGGTATTATGTCTAGAAACTCATTTCAATTTTTAGAGGAGCAATCCAAATTTGAATACATAATAAATAAGACTTCTCTTTGCTGATGTCTAAATATAATAAAAGATCGGTCATTATTTTTGAGGTGTTCATATCATCAAACTACAATCCTCATATCATCAAACTACAATCCACAACATGCATTTCCCAACGGATGCATAAACTTATCCTTAATCTTTTCCTTTGTTATGTTATTTCATTGGGAGAAATATACAATTATTGTATCATGGTATATAGTTAAATAAACATGATATATAGTTATTTTATCCTGATATATAATTAATTTAATATGGTATACCATTAAATAAATATGATACATAGTTATTTTACTCTAATTTATAGTTAATCTATGCTAGATTAACTGTATACAATGTTAAATTAATTGTATATTATAATAACTATATACTATTCTATATTAACCATACGTCATGCTAGAATAACTATAGACCATGTTAGAATAGCTATGTAGTATGATAAATAAACTATATACATTCTAGAATAACTACATACTATATTGGATTAACTACATACCATGCAAAAGTGCCCACAATCATTACTCAAAATTGGCAAACTTTTCACTGAACTATACAAAAGTACCCAAAAAGGCTTAGGAATCTTTCTTATTATTGAGCAAACTTATTAAAACAACAAAGCAATTGATTGTATAAACTATCATAAGATTCTTTTCTAACCCTTCTTCATCACCACCTGTCCAATCCCATTGAGTAATGAGCTGTAAGGATTCAACATTCTTTAGACTTACATAATTGTGACATGATGATCTGTGGCTTTAACATCTCATCCCCCACCAATCCCAATCTTCTCCCAATCTGAATTTTTTTGTCTCCTTCCCATTACCCTTATATTATTATTATTATTATTATTATATTATTATTATTATTATAGAGAATGCTAATAAAAGAGCAGTACCCATCATGGTCACCTATGTTGCCAACAAAGGCAGCCTCCTCACCTCTGTCCACATCTTCCTTCCCCATCACTGCCATACCCTAGAGGCGGTGCAAGCAAGGAGACTGCCTGGCCCATTAAAAGCCTCGACACCTTCTACAAGGAAACATGTAAGCCTGAGGTTAACAAAGGATAGTGCATTTATGGAGGGCAAATTAAACATATAGAAATTCTTTGTGCACTGCCCACAATATAAAAAATCTCATATGGAGTGCACCACTTCATCTTATTGGACCACATGACCATCACTTTCTAACGTGCATTTAATATCCATAGTTCTAATTTTTTATTTAAAATTTTGAATGATAAAATGCTCTTTTTAAAAATTATGACACTCCTTCACAAAAATTATAATATGCTTTTTCTTTCAAAAAAATTATGATACCTCTTTATAGAATTATGATACCCCTTCATAAAAATTATGACACTCCTCCATAGAATTATGACACCCCTTCATAAAAATTATGACATCCCTTCACAAAGATTATGATATTCTGTGAAAAAATTATGATATCCTGTGTAGAAAATCATAATTTCAACTCAGGATACCATAATATTAGCACAGAATGTCATAATTTTTTTAGAAGGGAAGGAGTGTCATAATTTTTGTAAAGAAGTGTCATAATTTTTAAAAAGAGATATCATAATTTTAAGAAGGGTATTTTCATCATTTAAAATTTTAAATAAAAAAATAAAACTACAGATATTAAATACACTTTGAAAAGTGACGGCTATGTGATTTAATCACACAAAGCGATGCGCTCCCAGTCAGATTTTCTACACCAAGGGCAGTGCACAAAGAATTTCTATTTAGACATATGTGGACCAAAAGTTAAACTTATTAGGGGCTGGGAGTTTTAAAATTAGTCGTATTAAAAATTAAGGCATTGTCCATAATTGAACCAAGCCTTAAAACCCACTTCTTTATGTCATTCTTCAAATAAATTAAGAAGTCTTTGATCTGCCTTCCAAAAAAAAAAAGGTTAAAACCGATTAGTCTTTGCCATGCAAGTGGTAGCCCAATTGGAATGAGCCTTTGCCCGCTTACCCTTATGTTCGAGGTTCGAGCTACATGAGGAGTCGATTAAATGAGGATATAATCCAATGCCTAGACACTAATGATGAGGGGCGGTATCTGGTACCTCTGGTGCTTGGGTGGTGCTGGGGTGATGTACCCACCCGATGGGGAGCCCATAGGCCCACACATGGTGGAGAAGTACTGAGCTGGCTTCCATTGTCACCCTATATCGAACATTCTCCAATAGACTGGGGCCTATATGGTCACACCTAAAGGGGGTAGCTACGCTGGTCGCCCCCCTTCACTCTATTTTCTTATCAAAAAAAAAAACCGATTTGCCTTTCACAAGTAACAAGCAACCACATGTCATGGTTTGTAGGGTTGCAAATGGCTCAAGTCAAATAGGGGCATGCTTGACCTTGACCCAACTTGAGTGGTCATGATTTTTGACCTAGACCCTATCCATTAATTGACTAGGTTAGGTCACATCAAATCCATGGAAAGAATTTTAGACCTAGTGAGTCATCTAGAGAGGGCTAGGGTCAAGTATGTCTCTAAACCAATCCAAAAGATTTGGGCTCGGGTCAGAAACAAATTAAGCCAGTTTTGCAAACTAAGTATCTTAGCTATTCTTTTATAGCTAACATATGATAATTGATAACTAAATATAAAATCATTAAAAATTTAAATAAAACTAAAAATAGCCAACTTAAAAGGTTTTTCAAAAACTTTCTAGTTTCATCCAAATAATTGATCACTCTTAAGTTTACAAACTATGATTTCAAAATTTAATATCAATATATTGATATATTTGAAGGCACTATAAATAAAAATCTACCAAAATAAACAACAAACTTATGAATCTTTAGAGAGGAGATGTAGTTATTGAGATGAAAAAGGGAATTAGCTCAAATGAGTATTTGTAGAATGAATTAGGAAGATATTTAAGGTGATGGAGAAGGAGACTTGTATGATTTAGGTTTCTGGAATGGGTCGTATCGAGTTCGGCTTGACTTGGACTCATTCTTTTTGACCTAAATTAGACTCGGATGATATAGGGGCTGGACGAAGTTCAAAAATATGAGACCTAGATCATTTCTTTATTTCTTTTACAAAAAAATCTATGTAATATCATTTGTCAATTCTTTATCTTTCCTTTTTTTTCTTGAGTTAAAAGAGGGGATAAATAATAAACATGACACTAGACAAGCCAAGCATTTAGAAAAGGCCTATATTATAGTACCTCATAAAGAATGTTGATTATTGCAAACCAACAAATAAAAGATATTTATAGGAATAACTTTTTTTTTTACAAAAATCTGACCCAACCTGCCTAAATCTGATTTTGGGCTAAACTGGACAACAATTATGGCCTGATGGCCTAGGTCTAGCTTTCTCTGCTCGATAACAATAGAATGGACTCTTCCCTCATTTAAAATTGAAAAATCATATAGAGCTGGCCTGACCTAGCTTGACAATGAAAACACTAAATATGATACCAAATGGATATACTATAACATATTACACGTTAAGTATTTCTATAAATAGGCAAAATATTTTACTCCTCCAAAAGACCTATTCTCTGATTCATACATTTTTGTCCACAGCTATCAAACGAGAAAGCTATCTATAGCCAACTGAAGTTTAGCTTGTTCAGTTACCAAGCTTAGCTTGTCCAAGCTCGGCTCAATTTAACTTAAAAAATGAATATGTAAGTTATTTATATGTTTATATTATTTAATTATTATTGCCTATGTAATTTTTTATTCATTTTATTATAGATTAACATAGCTTGTGGAATAAAATGCATGCAATTATAAGATTAAATATTATCTTGATTTTTAGCATAAACTATATAAGTGAAAATCTTAAAAGACCTTAAGTTCTCTCCAGATCTCTTAAATAAGCTGCTTATGAATAGTTTGCCTTTAGTTATCACGCCCCCGATCGAGATTGTGAGCCGAAGGTCATGACAACCGCTGCATACTCATAGAAAACTCTCCCTACAAGCATACAAGGCATTTTATCATGCTATCACAAAGCAATAGTAGAATAGTTAGTCAATAATTTAAATCTAAAATATAACAATCTAATTTTTTTTTAATATCTCAAAAAGACAACAATGTTCAAAAGTCCTTGCATCAAATTCAATAAAACTTTCAATCTAAAATAAAAGTATGGAGGTTGTGCTTCTCATCACTCTTCCATTTATTTTTTGTATCATCTTAATTTCTCAATATCTATAAAAATAGTAAAATAGAAGATAATGAGCTAGACAGCCTTGTTAGATGTATGTCCTAGAAGCTAATATGACAGACATATTGTAATAAATTGAGGATATAATTTTATACTTAATATATTGATATGATCAATAAAAAGATAATTTTTTTTTCATTCAAGTATATTATATCCTTGAATCATCCATAGAATTAGTTTCGATATATATTCTCAAAATATTGAGAATTAGAGATATGTATTTAATTTCTAAAAGCTCTCGATCATAGGATCATCATGAGGATGGTGATAGATCCAGATAGACTGGTGCATAAATCACTTCTTTTAGGATAGATGGGTCTCTAGTCTACTATGTAGAGACACAGGATGATGAGTGCGAGTGGTTGTTAGAGAACAACTAGCACTGAGCATGACCATACGAGAGATCACTTGGATTTCTATTCAATCGTCAGAGATTGTCTCGATGCTATAGTTGTGTGACTAGTTCTTTGACTTAAGATGGTACTACTACTCACAATAAGACTGCTGGAGTTTGATTGACACATAAATATGGGTCTCAATGAGCCCTTGTAGTCAATGTTGGCGATAGTTGATCCACTATAGGAGTAAGGTGCACATCAAGATAGGATCTATCAACCTTGATAGAGAGGAGTAGTCTTATGAAATTTGAAAAGCTAAGTCCATGAATCTATGGTCATAGTAGAGTGATTGATGGAAAAGAATTTCCATAGATATCACATCTGGAGTTGAGCTAATCAAATCTATCATATGACTGATGTTGAGGTTTGATGATTTATCCATAACCTACGATCTAGTCGGAACTCACGATAGAGGGACTGAATCACATGTTAACTATACCTAGAGGTTCATTTCAGTTCTATTGGATTGTCACTACATACTACTATGTATCACTGATGAATTGTGAGAGCTCACTAGGATTGTTTTGGATCAACAATCCTTGTTGAGTTAGAGTGAAATTGTTCCGATCTATTGAAAAGAGTTTCAATGGTACAATGATAGAGATCATTGTATATCTCACTATCAAATAGAATTGAACCTATGAGGTTACACAATAAAGAGATTATGCCTGAAATTAGTAATTAAACTTATGAAGTGTCAATTGGGTTTAGAAAAACCCATTAGGTTCATGGTAATCTTGCTAGCATATGGTTGGACCCAATACCTTTTTTAGTTAAAATTACTTATTTGATAAGTTAATTCTAACTTAATTATCTACTGATTACCTATATGAATAAGATTCGTTGATCAAACATTGATCGTGATCCAGACTTCATTTAGATTCAGCAGGCTGAATTTTGGAGAATCAAAATTTAGATCTTAGAGGGCTGTTCCAGGCTAATCCTGAGTGGATACTCATAGAAGTTGGATACTTGTGTGGTTAGCAGAGAGTCTCATCTCTTCTAGATCTAGATTTAAAGAAAGGGATTGTAAAACAGGTATGTGATTTGATCACAATCTAAATTTTAGCATATATCAATTTCAGCATATGAAACAGATCCATGTGGTTTTATATTTTTATGCATGTAAAATTTAGATTAAAATTATTTTAATCTTATTCTCCACTGTGGTGTTTAGAAAATTAAACTTTTGAAACACATATGCATGCTTCAAACCCCAAATTCCAATAGTAGTATCAGAGCCATGGGTTTTCATATGCTGAATTTTGATATACATGGTTTTGAAAAAGTTTCAAAATCAATTTTTTCTCGATACAAGAGATGTATAGATGGATTTTTCAAATCTAAAATTTGATTTTAAGTTTAATTTTAGAATATATAGTGATATGTTAATGCATGCATAGATCTAAATTTTGATCTAGAAAGAGTTTTAGTTCATGTTCATGTGAAATATAGATGCATGCATGAAATCTGAAATTTTTATCATCTGAATTTAAACCATATAGTGATATATGATTGTATGTTTAAACTGATTCCTGATTAGTATATGAGATATATAAAATCATGTTCAGATCTAAAATTATTTTAGATCTGATTTTACATACATATATGTGATATATGTCTGTATGTTAAAACTTGAAAATTATTTTTATATTTTAAAATTTATTTTCATTCAAAAAATTTAGATCTGAAATATGATTTTAGAATCTAAAATTTGTATTTGTGCATGAGAGTTTTGGTCATGAAAAAATCAAAAATCAGATCATGTAATAGGATTACATCTAAAGTTTTTGATTTGAATCATATGGGTCTAATTTGATTAAGTAATTAGTCAAACCAAGTCAATTATTGAATTGAGTTAGATCAATTAAGTTAATAATCATACAATTATTGTTAATCAAATTGATTGAGTCCCATATGTAGAATCGATTAACCTAAGGATCTAATTTGGCCCATTGGTTTAAGCCTGATTTACTTGAGCTAACCAATTCTGATCAATCGATCTTTTGGTGACTAAGGTAAGTTAATGAGACATGGTTATTTAATTAGTTTCGTTAGCCAACCTGATCAATTTATTGGTATCCAAGGAAGGCAATGGGAGGATCCTCACTGTTCTCCACTTATCTGGCCAATTTGAAAGATTGGATCTAAAATTAGGTTGCTTAGCATTTTGGTTTAGCCCATACCAATTAGATCAGTTATATGATGACTGATTAGATGAGATCTAAAATCAAATCTTCCTATTAATATTAAGTCTATAGGTCTTCCATCATTGTAGATGTGCAGGCATGTTACTGACGTTGATTATTCTTGACTAGTCACAGTGATTTAGTTGCATTGAAATATGCAACCACTCTATTAGCAAAGAGTTGCTCTATGGTAAGGATGGGGTTGGGCCGAATAACTATTAGGTAAGGGATCCAATGATGGCCTTGCACTTGCTTATGAATGGTGGGTCGAGCTTAACTAAGAAGTGTGGGCAATAACTATTAGGTGAGCCTACATGACTTAGAGACCAAGTGGCTGCCACATGTTTAGCGAAGTATTTGGATAAAGAGTTGCCTACGCATCCGTGTGCATGTTATCAATAACTGTTAGGTGAGATGCATGTCATCGATGGGACTGCAGCACTCACTAAAAATTTTTTGTTACGTTAGAATTTTTGTTTTCTTCTCGGAGAGTGGAGGGATCTGAAAAATTAATGGGAGTCATTATTTGCATCTTAAAGTCTCTAGAAATAAATTAAAAAATTAAGTACAAAAGTCTAACTTGAATCTCTACTCTTGCAGTTAAACCATCTTGTCATCCTCAAACCCTCTAGCTCGCATCCTTGAAATCCATCGTTTGATCGGTAATAATTTCAAAGACTAGCTCAGAAACTTTAGGATTGTCCTGACTTCAGAAAAGTTAAGCCATGTTCTCGATCAGGATCTCATTTTGTTGCCAAACCATCCTATTGCTAAGCAGAGAGCTGCTTTTGAGAAGTGAACGGATGAAGATAGTCGGGTTAAGTGCTATGTGCTGGCATCTATGTCAAATGAGTTATAAAGCAAGCACGAGATTATTACACCCCCGACTCGAGATTGTGAGCCGAAGGTCATGGCAACTGCCGCATACTCATAGAAAACTCTCCTCACAAGCATGCAAGGCATCTTATCATGCTATCATAAAGCAATAGCAGAATAATTAGTCAATAATTTAAATCTAAAATATAACAATCTAAATTTCTTCTTTAATAACTCAAAAATACAACAATGTTCAAAAGTTCTTACATCAAATTTAATAAGACTTTGAATCTAAAATAAAAATATGGAGGTTGTACTTCTCATCACTCTCTCATTCATTTTTTGTATCATCTTAATTTCTCAACATCTGTAAAAATAGTAAAATAGGAGGTAATGAGCTAGATAGCCTAATAAGCAATGATCACTTTCAATAAATTTCATCAGGCATTAAAGTAAATAATCATTCATAGAAAATAAGTATATAGAGTTCAACAATTTGAAAATAATTTCAATTATGTAATACAATTCATGCTAAATTAATTTTTTTTTTCAAAAATTCAAGTTTCTTTCAAGTTTTCAACTTCTTTCATTCTTAAGTTCTTTTCATCAACCATGAGCTATGACCATATTTTTTCTGTGGCAGGATAATAACACCGCATATTTTCTTGTGGTGGGCTGTGAATTATCTGACAGTAAGGTCCTTTGGAATTATTGGTCTCGCTTGCGGTTTGTCGCTGGTCTCACTGGCAACATGTCGCTGGTCTCACTGGTGATGTAAACCCTCAGGACAAATCAATTGCCAACGTATATATCCCCATTGATGGGATCCTTTACATAATCAGGTTGTCAATTCATATTATTCTTATATCAAAATTCTTCATAAATTATATTTCTTATTCTAATTTGATAAAAAAATATAAAATCATGTGGTATCGAAATCAATCAATATAATGCATAATAAAATCAATATGCTCAATCATACTTCATTATAATATATCAAAATATGATATTTTCATAACAAAATATCATTCATCCAATTCATGCTTTATTTCATAAATTATGTTATAAAAATATATTATAATTTATCGATAAATCTAGAAAAAATAAAGCATTACTTAGCTCATATGCATTTCAATAAATCCACATATCATAATATTCGATTTTCAGGTGTCAACGATCTCTATACAAGATCAAGTTCAATAATTAGAAAGAATACGAATACCATATTCAACAGTTTAGATGGTTTGATCATCTTGATCAAAATTTAATTAGAATATAGATAGTTTGAAGTTTGATTATCAGATCAAATCAAATTTGAAGAGAAATAATCTAGAGAGAGAAAATTTTAGAAAGAGAAAGTGGAGAGAGAAAAAAAAGAGAAGATGGAAGAGAGAGAATAAAGAGAGAAAGTCTCTCTCTCTTTCTTTTTCTTTTCTTTTCTTTTTTTCTTTTCCTTTTCTCTTTCTTTTTTTTCTTTTCTTCTTTTCTTCTTTCTTTCTTTTTTTCTTTTCTTCTTTCTTTCTTCTCTCCTTTGGCCAAACAGGGGAAGGACCTGAGGCATATTTGCCCATGGTCTGATGGTTGTGGCGGTATGATCGATGGTCTAGCAGTGGCGATCGATGGCAGTGGAGCCAAAGATAGTTGGCAATGAGGCTCGATCGGTGGTGATTAAAAAAAAAATGAAAAATAGGGGACTAGCCCCTTTTTCTTGAATTTCTTCGATCATTGATCGATCACCGACAGCCATGACCTTCGGGGAAGAATGTTAGGGAGGTGGGGGTCATTCTACAGGGGTGCGACACCACGAGCAGTGGCGTCGGTGGTCGGAAACAAGAGAAGGCTCAATTGAACAGAGCAAAATAGGGCCTTATGGTTTTGTGAATTTTTCGACGAATCTGATGGTCGGCAAGGGTGCACGAAGCCATAGAAAAGAGGGGAAGGAAGAGAGGAAGGAGGGTTGGGGCTTACCTCTGACTCCAGTGAGGTCTCCGATGAGAATTTAAGGCACACAGCTTTCACGAGCAATCTTTGACGATGAATGGCTATTGGAGTAATGGGGGTTCCAAGAGGAGGGTCATCCTTCTTATAGTGTCAGGGAATGAGTCCAAGTCCTCCCCGGCTTTCGATCTCCATTGAGAGACCACACGAAAAGACTCCCATTAGGAGTCCTGTTTCTTTCCAACCAGCACGTGCACAGCCCGGCTGACCTCTTTTTTTTTATTGGGTTTTAATATCCATGCTGGATATTACATTCTTCTCCCCTAAAAAAAAATTTATCCTCAAAATTTTTCTTGCTTAAGTCTTCAAAAATTCTTACTTGGGATTTATGGTTAAAATCTCACCCACAAACATTTCAATATTCTAATTCTTAATGCAAATCCATTCTTGAGGTGTTTCACAAGGAAAAGGTCAATATGTCAAGTGTTGAGCTGAATCAGAATCATTCATTTTCTTATTATCAAAATCAACATCTCAAAAATTTTTAATTTTTAAAATTTCAAAATCATGATCTCATTTCCTATAAAAGTAAGGTTCAATCCTTATAATTAGATCAAAATCAAACCTATCTCTTGTAAATAGAAAAAAATTAATATCTTAATTCCTAAATAAAAATTTTATTTTTTTATCAAAATACTAACCACTCTTAATTAATCAACCCATCATAAGATAGGAAAACATACTTATGTGAATCATATGATGACCTCCTAATCAGTCAAAATTTGAAAATATTTTCTCTCAGTCATGCTTCCAAAGATTGGAGATTCATCATTTTAATCTCATCCTCAAATTTTTGATATTTTAATTCTTGATGCAACTTCATCATTAAGTCATTTCATAGGAAAAGATTAATATCACCGGTATTGATTAGAATCAAAATCACTATTTCTAGTCATTGAAATTTTCTTACTCCAGCCCTCAAAATCTTAAATATTCTAATTCTTGAAACAATTTTATCATTAAGTCATTCCATAAGAAAAATCAATAACTCAAAAGTTGATCTAAACCAAAATCATTTTTTTCTTATAATTGAAATCAATGTCTCTATTCTAAGTATATCAATTTTCTTTATCTAAACATTAACTACTCTTAATTAATCAATTTATTATAAGATTAAATTATAAATAACTCCAATCCATCTTTTGTAGAATAATCATCAATATCAATAGATAACCTCAATCTTTTTCAATCAGTCAGAGGAATAATAATGATCAAAAGAGTTCAAACTTCAAATTTTATTATACTCTTTGAAGATAAATATTTGAGTATAATAATCTAAGATCAAAATTAATATTCAATAAATAATCTCAAATTCTTTCTAATAAATAAAGAATTATAAAATTCAATTGTAGAACAAAAAAAATTTATCTCTAAATATTCTAAATCTAAAAATCAAAGGTCCACTCATTCTAAAATTAGGATGCTAAATATTTTTTTAACACAATAGATGGAAGTACTACTTTTGAAAATCACATTAAAGATATCTAAAATAATTTAAAATTTTAAAAATATTATTCTTTTTAATATCAATAAATTTTTTGTATCAAATTATTTATCTATCATAATTCTTTAACTCAAAGAGTCAATATTTTTGACTTACTCAAAATAATTTAAATCATCATGCTTTCACTGCACACTCTATTCTAACAATCAAAATTTTTTAGTTCATAAAAAAAATTTAATCAAATTATTTTTTTATCTTATCAGTGGAAAAAATTTAAAATTTAAAATTTCAATTGAAGTCAAAAATTAACTCTTCCCACAAGCATGCAAGGCATCTTATCATGATATCACAAAGCAATAGCAGAATAATTAGTTAATAATTTAAATCCAAAATATAACAGTCTAAATTTTTTCTTTAATATCTTAAAAATATAACAATGTTCAAAA
The DNA here is from genome assembly GCF_000442705.2 of Elaeis guineensis. Lineage (NCBI taxonomy): Eukaryota > Viridiplantae > Streptophyta > Magnoliopsida > Arecales > Arecaceae > Elaeis > Elaeis guineensis. The sequence continues at coordinate 124,114,262 of NC_025996.2, read as the reverse complement.
GTCCTTATATCAAATTCAATAAGACTTTCAATCTAAAATAAAAATATGGAGGTTGTGCTTCTCATCACTCTTTCATTCATTTCTTGTATCATCTTAATTTTTTAATATCTATAAAAATAGTAAAATAGGAGATAATGAGTAAGACAGTCCAGTAAACAATAATAACTTTCAATAGATTTCATTAGGTATTAAAGTAAATAATCATTCATAGAAAATAAGTATATAGAGTTCATCAATTTAAAATCAATTTCAATTATGCAATACAATTCATGCTAAATTTATTTTTTTTTTAAATTTAATTTTTTTTCGAGATTTCAACTTCTTTCATTCTTAAGTTCTTTTCATCAACCATGAGCTATGATCATATTTTTCTTATGGTAGGATCATAACACCGCGTATCTTTGTGCAGTCGACTGTGAATCATCTGGCAGCAAAGTCCTTCAAAACTGCTGATCTCGCTGGTGACATGTCATTGGTCTCGCTGGCGATATATCGCTGGTCTCATTGGCGACATAAATATTTAGGATAAATCAATTACCAACGTATATGCCCTCATTGGCGGGATTCTTTATATAGTCAGATTGTCAATTCATATTATTCTTATATAAATTTTTTTTATAAATTATATTTTTTATTCTAATTCGATAAAAAAATATAAAATCATATGGTATCGAAATCAATCAATATAATGCAAAATGAAATCAATATATTCAATCATGCTTCATCATAACATATCAAAATATGATATTTTTATAATAAAATATCATTCATCCAATTCATGCATCGTTTATGAAATCATGTCAGAAAAATGCATTATAATTTATCGATAAATCTAAAAAAAATAAAGCATTACTTACCTCATACGTATTTCAATAAATTCACATAATTCTAGAAATATCTTTTCAAAATTTTTAGTTCATAGATCATATCACAATATCCGATTATCAGGTGTCAACGATCTTTATACAAGATCAAGTTTAATAATCAGAAAGAATACGAATACCACATTCAATGGTTTAGATCAGTCTGATCATCTAATTTCATCTGATCAAAATTTAATTAGAACATAGATAGTCTAAAGTTTGACTATTAGATCAAATCAGATTCGAAGTGATAGGATCGAGGTTCCTTCATTGAGTTCATAAATCAAGTGGAAAGAGAAAATCAGAGGAGAAAAAATTCATGAGATACAATCCAAATTGATCAGGTGTCATGATCTAACATCTTGATTGGTCCAATCAAAATAATCTAATCAAGTCATGATTATACTAGTATACAGATAATATAAAATAAAATCATAGATGATCAAATCTAATGATTCATGATCTGATCAAGATGCTGGCATACTACCTGACAACCACAGATCAGGACACTTCTATCAAAATCATTCAAACTCATCATCACTCTTCTCATAATTTTAGAAAATCATAGGAAAGACAATAATCTAGAGAGAGAAAGTGGAGAGAAAAAGAAAAGAGAAGATGGAAGAGAGAAAACAAAGAGAGAAAGTCTCTCTCTTTTTTTTCTTTTTTTCTTTTATTTTTCTTTTCCTTTTCTCTTTCTTTCTTCTTTCTTTTCTTCTTTTCTTCTTTCTTTCTTTCTTTTCTTTTTTTCTTTTCTTCTTTCTTTCTTCTCTTCTTTGGCCGAATAGGGGAAGGACCTCAGGCACATTTGCCCGTGGTTCGATAGCTATGGCAGTATGATCAATTGTCCAACAGTGACGACCGATGACAATGGAGCCAAAAATGGCCGGCGGTGAGGCTCGACCGACGGAGATTAAAAAAAAGTAATAGAAAATAGGGGATCTGCTCCTTTTTCTTGAATTTCTCCGATCATAACCGATCACCGATGGCTATGACCTTCGAGGAAGAAGGTTAGAAAGGTGGGGGTCACGCTATAGGGGTGTGGCACCACGTGCAGCGGCATCGGTGGTCGCAAACAAGGAAGAGAAGGCTCGATCGAACAAAGCAAAATAGGGCCTTATAGTTTTGTGGATTTTTCGATGAACCTGACAACTAGCATGGGTGAATGAAGCCATGCAAAGCAGGGGAAAGAAGAGAGGAAGGAGGGTTGGGGCTTACCTCTAACTCTGGTGAGGTCTTCGATGAAAATTTGAGGCAAACATGAGAAGGGCATACACGGCTTTTGCGAGCAATCTCCGACCATGAACGATGATCGGAGCAGTGGGGGTTCCAAAGGGAGGGTCGTCCTTTTTATAGAGTGCCAGGGGAGGAGTTCGAGTCCTCCCCAGATTTCAATCTCCATTGGGAGACCACACAGAAGGGACTTCTATTGGGAGTCCCATTTCTTTCGAACCAGTGCGTGTACAGCCCACGCTGACCCCCTTTCTTTTTTTGATTGGGCTTTAATATCCATGCTGGATATTACAAAAAAATATTGAAACCAAATGATATAGTTATTTTCTATAAGTGCGGAGGGTTGCGACATCCATTTTTTTTTTTACCGACATTGAACACGAAAACCATACATATAGTAAAAACTCCTCTTTGACTCATACAGAAAGGGAGTTACTGCTATTCTTTTCCCCTTTTTCTTCTATATGAGTTAAAAACGAGTTACTACCATATATACGCTTTTCGTACTCAATGTCGATAAAAAATACAAATTTTGTAGCCTCTTGCATTTGTAGAAAACAACAATATCATCAAGCCTCAATATCTTTTTCATTACAAATCCAGTCCATCTCCCAGAGGAGACGACTTGTCATATAGTAAATATATTGGCCCCTTGCATTGCATGTTTATTTTTGTAATATAAATATCAGAACTCCTATTCTTTACCATCTCGATTGAAAAATCTGATTTTGCTTGAAAACAGATGCTCGAAAGATTTAAGTATTAAAAGCTACCTCATATCACTCGGCCTTCATCAATGTCTTCTCTTGTATCATAAAAGATGGAAGAAGAGTGCGCAAATCTGGGCCAAGCCCGATCGAGATCTGTCCTGCACCAATGGGGGCAGGCGGGAAGAGGAGGAAACCAGCCCAAAATTGGGCCGAATTATTTTATTACAAATAAGAACAATATGAACACGATGTTCTCAGTTTGGAATAGCAGCCCTATCCTTCATTTCGAAATTAGACCCTTTTCAGAACTATAAATCGTGTGCCACGTCTAACTCTTTTTCTTCTCCTCTCTGTTTCGATCTCCTCCTCTTCTTCTTTCTTGATACCTTTCTCATTGTTGCTCTTGTGTTTCTGCTTTAGAGTGACCATGGAAGCATTGTTCTCACTGTTCTACAGTGGTGGTATGGAGGGGACAACAGGTTTCTTGTTGCCTTACCAACGGCAAGGCAACGAAGACGGGTTGGTGTTATTTTCCTACAAGACCGATGATGGTTGCCCCGCTTTCATATTCCCTCGCCAATCCCTCTCTCTGTTGATCAATCCTTAGCCAACGTTAGACTCCAGGTATGTTCTGATTTGAAAGGGAGAATTGGAACTTTCGCTGCTTCAAACGGGGAGCAATAAAGTCCTCGTTTGGCCGTGTGATGCTGGGGGAGCACCGCTCCTGGCTGATTTCTCTGTTTCAGAAACAGAACAAAACCGAATTAAAATATTCGATCTTACACAGATTTTTTGTCCCAAAAAAAAAAATCTTGCTTGATTCAAATAAGAAGAACGTACCTGGAGGCTAACATTGGCTCAGGATTGATCAATAGAGAGAAAGGGATTGGCGAGGGAAAATGAAAGCGGGGCAACCATCATCGGTCTTGTAGGAAAATAACACCAACCCGTCTTTGTTGTTGTTGCCATTGGTAAGGCAACAAGAAACCTGTTGTCCCCTCTATACCATCGCTGTAGAATAGTAAGAACAATCATTCTAAAGGCAGAAGAAACAGAGAAACAAGAACGAAGAAGAGAAAGAGATCGAAACAGAGATAGGGCTGCTATTCCAAACTGGGAACATCGCATTCACAGTGTTCTTATATGTAGTAATTTTCGTGTCCCAGCTCTCTCGCCGGCGACTGGGGCTCCATCTTCGACAAGAATAGGGGACACGATTTTTGGCGAATTTCTCAACCGGCAGCGATGGTTGAAGGCCTTGAAAAGAGCAGGAAAGAAGAGGGATTACTCATGGTGGAGTGCCTTGGAGGAGAGAGGTTCCTTTTTATAGAGGGCTTCCGGGAGTTCCGCCAGAGTCCGGTCTGTCCTAGGAGTCCCTTTCCCATCCAGACTCGTCGGAGAAGAAGACTCCCGATGGGAGTCTTCCTCCAGCTCTTTTTTCAAAAAAAAAAAAATTTTTTTTTCCGATGGGGAGCTGGTGCCAGGTGCAGCTGACCGGGCCATCACATAGGCCAGGCCCAGCCATAAGAACCAGACCTGCACCCAGCCTGGCCTGCCCTCTGTTCTTGTTGACCTATGCAGAATTTCTTCATAGTATCATTTTCATGATTTAATTTTATTGACATGTTAGATGACCTCATGTAGATGAAGCAATCCTATCGATTACAACTTGATTATCAAATTAATGTTACTGTATAGTATTTCTTAGGTTTTTGATTTGAAACTAGAGAATCGAATATCCAGTTTGATGCGGTTATTTTCAAGATGATTTTTATTTTTATTTTTATTTTCAAGTCGTATGAATTCCTGGATAAAACATCACTATGATCAGATATTTTAGGCCTTTCTAACTTATGCACCATCAACATCGAATGAGGATCATATTCGAGGATACATGAAGTTAGAAATACCTGAACCACATAATTTGATGCTTAGTACTCGCAAGAGGCTCACATTTTCCCTTCATGATGCATATGTGGTGCATCCTGTCTCCAACATATGCAATCTTTTAGAAATTATGAGGTGTTTTCTCCAATCAGCTTATGAATTGTATTTGCATTCTATAATGGTGTCAATCATTTCTTGGTGATACATGTGCTCAATATTTTTGCCTATATTGAATTTTCGATTGCTGCATGTTGTGCCCCCTCATGTTGCAAACACTGATCTTAGTTCATATCAATAGCCATAAAATTGTTAACTCCATACCACGTATTTAGAATCTTATAGCCTATTTATTGTGACTTGTTATCCATATTTATACTAAATGAAATATGAGAAATAAATTCTAAATGCTTGGTATAGTAAACTTCTTTGATTGAGGTGCTTAACTCCACAAAGAATTATAGACCAGAAAGTCCAAAGTAAGTGTACTCTACGTAATTTTTAAAGGGACATGTCATAGTCTTTATCCATTTTGTGAAGTATAAAATATTGATAAATTCTATTTATAATCTTTTTAATTATAAGGTGACTTGGTAGTAATATGGCATTCAAACACAAATATAGGGATCCTTGCAATAGAAAACCCATTACCAAGTTCTTTCGTTTCATATAGACTTTCCCTCTACAGAACAAAGAAAGAATAGTATTATTACTTTTTGATGTCTTATATCATTTTTTATAAATATATATGATATTTTGAATAATATATATAACTTTTTAGTCTTTACAACATTCTAAATAATATATATGACTTTCTAATATCTTGTATGACTTTTTAAAAATATATATGATATTCTGAATAATATATATAATTTTTTATGAAATATATATGATATCCTGAATAATATATAATTTTTATATCTTATATGACTTTCTATGAATATATAACATCTAGAACAATACATATGACTTCCTGTGAATATATATATATATGATATCTTGAATAATATATATGGCTTTCTAATACTTTATATAATTTTTTGCATATTGACCCTATGATTGATTTTGATGATTACAAAACATTAAGTGATTATGGTACTAATTATGTGTTCATAAGTGAATATAGGATTTTCTAGGTGCTTAAAATAAAGAAATTATTTGTAAAAAAAATTCTCTCAAAAGAATGATGATTGATAGTCAAATGAGACTCAAACAAGAAGCTTGTGGAACCCTAAATGCTGTCAAGACCTTAAAAATCAAGGTGGAAGAAGTTCTCAAAGATTGAAGATAAAAAACCCCTCAAGCAAAAAAATGTACAAAAAATTTTAGTTGGTTGTCATCCAAGTTGACTCAAATTTTATCTGAGTTGACTCGAGTTAAAATAGTGAAGAAAAATAGTTTTGACATATTAGAATTTCAACCAACATATACTTGAGTTGACTTGAGTGTTATCCGAGTCAACTCAAAAGAAAAAATATAGAAAATCTGAGTAGACTCACATAAATTCAATTGGATCTTTGAGTCAACTCGAATATCTGAGCTAAAATTCTTAGAAAAAAGATAGAAAATCAGATTTTTGAGAAAAAAATTTGAGTAATCTTAGAAACAGCTCGAGTTGACTCAAATCCTATCCCAATCAACTCAAAATCTAACGACTAGTTCTGTAGAATTTCAAAAGTATGCAGAATTATTTCTAATGACTGGTTTTTATTTTCTAACAATTAGAAATAACTAATTTAGCTTCTAAAATAGATTTAAAAGCTTTCAAACTTAATGAAAAGTGAAGAGAAGAAGATTAAAAGGAGAAACACATCAGTTTATATGAGGACCATTGAATATCCTTAAGAGAAAGAAAAGAGAGAAACTAAGTAAAGAATTTTAAGTATGCTTTTAATAGAAATCTTCTCCAACTTTTTCTACATCCTCTCAAGCTTCAAATAAGAGAAGTTCAAGCCTCAATCAACCGAATAATCAGCAACTTTTTCAAGCTTTGAGAGTTTATTTTTTAATTTGTGCTGAAATTCTATCTTCTTGTATTTTTATTTTCTTTACAATTATTTTTGGGAGAAAAAAACTTGGGGTCAAGGTTCATCTAAGCTCAAAATTGGATATTATAGATTTGGTTGATGAGTTAGTAAAATCAATTGGATTGATTGTGAATCTAAAAAATAATCAGTATAAGATTTTGATTGGTGATCCTGAAAAATCAACTAGATTTGTTTGTGAGCTCGGATAAAACAAATACACTGTTATTTGGGGGATTATAATAGAATTCTCAAGGAGAGCTTAAGGAGTGGATGTTGGTGCAGGATTGTACCAAATCACTATAATTTATTGTGTTTGTGTTGTGTTTTATTTTATCTATGTTACTTGCTTTACTTATTTGCTTTGCACTAGTTTAATTCTTATATAGCTTCACTTATTTTTTAATTTCGCTATTGCATATATCATATACAACGCAATCACTGAAATTAATCTCATTAGAAGTATATATTTGCATAAAATTTAATTTACCTAAAATTTTTAAAGAAACTAATTCACCCCCCTTTTAGGTTGCTATTTTTTTGGGCAACAAGTGATATCAGAGCAGATGCTCTGTTACTTGTTGTTGACCTAGCAATCTAGAGTTAAAGATCATAATAATATAAATAAAAATTATTATTTAATGAAGAATATTCTGTAGATAGACCCCCACTATTTAATGGATCAAATTATATCTGTTGGAAAGCTAGGATAAAAATTTTTATACAAGCATGCGATTATAATTTATGAAAAATTATAGTCAATAGTCTACATACACCCAATGCATTAATTGAGCATGATAATCTAACTAAATGCTAAAGCAATAAATTTACTTTATTATTCTTTAGACATAGATGCATTTAATGTAATTTCTTCATGTATTTCAGCTAAGCAAGTATAAAAAAAAATGGTAAAAACCTATGAGGGAGAAAATCAAAAAGAAGAATCAAGATTCCAAGAAGAAAAGGAAGCTCACCCTAACCTATACCTCATGGCTCATGAGGATGGAAAGAAAAAGAAGAAAAAGAAATTAAAAAAAAGACATTATTGATTAAGAGGGAGCAAGGCATAGAAAAGAAAAATAAGAAGGAGGAAGAAGGAATCACCAATCTTTGCCTCCTGGCTAATGATAATGAGATAAATCTTGAAAATTCTTCTGATTTTATATTTGATGAATTATATAAAGTCTTCAATGATTTAATGGATAAATATAAAAAAGTTAAGACTAAAAAAATAAGAAGCTTAAAAGTTTTAATATATCTTTATCTAAAGAAAAGAATAAAATTATGATGAAAAAAGATGACTTATTGAAAGAAAAAGAATGTTAGATGAAGAAAAAAAAATTATTTTGAAGTCTAAAAAATCTTTAATAGACAAAAATATCAAATTTAGAAAAGAGATTGAAATATTGAAGTCAATTGCTGAAAAGTTTACATTTAGTTATGAAAAGCTTTAATTAATATTGAAAAGTCAAAATTTTATTTTCTAGAAAATTGAAATTAGTTTAAATTATTTAAAAAAATAAAAATAGTCAAAAATATATTTTCAAGAGCTTCTTATGAAAATCATTCAATCATTTGCTAGAGATATAACAAAGTAGGCCATAAAATTTCAGAATATAATTTTAAGTGAATTGGTTATACTTTGATAAAATAAATTTAGATTCCAAAAGGAACTATGTGCTTTACTGTTAATGGATCAAAAATGGTTTGGTCACTAAAAATTATAAAATAATTTTGTAGGTACTCCAAGCATCTAATAGAATGAAAAGAGAAAAATTTTTAAAGATGGATGCTTTGGAATGAAAAAGGATAGGTATGATGTTTGGTAAATGTTAAACTCTTCACACATCAAGCCATCAATATATATACTAAAATTATTTAGTTTAAATATTTGATTTTGATAATTTATAATAATCATACTCCATCATTTGAATGATTTGATCATTAATTAATTTGCAATAATCTTGCTTTATTGCTTGAATATGTTGATCATCATACTCTTTTTATTTTATGTATAGCATCAAGCCTTTTGAGCATAAATCCTAATTTTAAATTCAGCAAGTTATCTTAGTCCCTCCATATCATGTTGTTTTGAGAGACTTAAATTTAAATAAAAAAATTTAATTGGACAACAAATTACTTGTATACTAATATCACAAATCTAACTTTGACATTCTCAAAAGACATGCAATTATTGAAATCCCTTAAGAACTGCATGATCTAAGAACTTCAAGATAAGTCATCCATTTATAAAATATCAAGTGCTTGATGTTGTTGATTTGCAATGCATCTTAGCTTGATCTTTAAGGCTTTGAAAATCTCCTAGTTGAACCTAACTCTTAGAGCCATTATCTAGATCTCTTTTGATTTGATCTTACTTGATTTAATCTTGTCCAATTTAATTAGTTCTTGATCCCCCAAATTGATTCAAATATTATTCTTGATCTGAATTGATTTACTATTGATTTCAATTCAATTTGACTATATTTTTTTGAATCAAAACTTGTTGAACTATTTTCTGCATTAAGGAGTCGACTCTTAGACTAGAGGAGTCAACTCATGGTTTCAAGAAGAAAAATAGTTCTCAGAGGAATCAATCCCCAATTTTATTAGAGTCTACCCCTCATTAGGAGTCGACTCAAGTTTAGCAGGAGTTGACCCCGATGTCTAGGATGGGGTTATCAAGTAAAAATGTCCCAAGGCTCTATCATTCTATTTCTAATTTTCTCAAGCCATAATTCCTTTCAAATCCCTCTTCCATTAAAATTGGACCTTTCTTTTCATTTCCACACTATCCTTGTGGTCCTTGTTCTCCAATGGCAGCTTGAAAGTAATTGACACAAAAGAAGAGAAGGTCCCATGTAGAAATTTAAAAGTTTAAGGCTTTCCAAAATCATTCTCCCATGCAAGAAAGAAGGACTAAGCATCAAAATAATCTTTGAGTTTCTAGAGAAAAAAAGAATTTTAATTGGATAGAAAATTAAGAGATTGGGCCAAAAAATTCTATTTTATTTTGATCTATCCAAACTCAATTCAAGAATTCTTTGGAAACATAAAGTTCATGGTTGAAAATTTAGACTTAGAAGTTTAAAGTGTCTGTATTGTGTTGGATGATATAAGTTAGCTAGGACACTAAGAATATCTGTTGATGGACTAAAAATTTATTTACTCCTTAGGTTTGTTCACCTACTTTAGATCAGTGAGAAAATTTTATGTTTGCATAAAAGTGAGAGTTGAAAGTCTAGTTTTCAAAGTAAAAGGTATGCTGATTGAGATAGATGTTGATAATATTGGATGCATGCTGGGACACCTAGGATTATCTTAAGTAGTAATATATTTGAAATTTATGTTGGTTTGAGATATTGTCGAGGGTATTAAAGATATCAGTGCCAGTCAGCTGAGTGTAGAAATGCGACTATTATGACCAATAGGATCTTCTTCATATTAGTCGTGCATCACATTCTCTAGAAGATTCCACTTTGCATACCAGCACTCATGCTATAATAGATGTCAAGATTGAGGATCCAATAGTTTAGACAAAAATAGCTCCACCTCCATAGATCGATCATCCAGAGAGCTTAGATCGATTATTTGGTATACTGAATGAGAATGCATTTATCAATAGGACTTCCACCAGAATCATTCCTTCTATTTGTGCAAAGATTCAAAGGTGTACATCATAGGGACAATAGATAAGATGAGATTTGATGGAGGCATAATCATTGGTTAGAAAGGAGTCAATGTGATTAATTCAAATTATCACTTCAGTGAGAGAGTATGTGAAGGAAAACTTCATCCGATCTGATCGGAGTGTCAGGGTGCATCTATTTTTTTTTTTATTCTATTAATTTATAACCTTCATAAATTATCTAAATCATAGTGGAATAAGGATCCAAATCTCCAAGAGAACTCAAATCTGATGTCCTGCAAGGTCTGAACGCACAGACTCTACTTCGTATGCACGTCAATCTCTATAGGGAAGAGGGATGATCAACCAACACGAAGGAAGAAAGAGGCAGCTTTTGAAATCAGATTTCAAACAACTAGAAGAGACCTAGAGGAGGAGGATGCCTAAAGTGGTGCTCCATGCCTGAAAGAGAAACCCCATGTGCCAAGGGTCACATGCCGAGGGAGGGGGATGCTGAGTCTCTCTCTCTTCCTCTCTCCTTTTTCACACCCCTATACAGCCTTCTTCTTCTTATTGTCGCCCCATGTCCATAGCTCTCCTTATATAGGCATTTAAAACCCTTAGTCCTATTCTAATTTGAACTCTCAAACTCCAAGTCCCACTTGGAGATCAGATTTAATTAATTTGAATTAAATTCAATCTCCTTATGCCATATGGAAAACCCAAACCATGTAGGAATGGCATCAACACTTGGCACCACCTAATAGCTTACGCCTAAGGGGATTGGGCATCCCACATTAGGTGCCAAATCAGCCCATTTGGCCACCCATAATAAGAGATAAAATCAGATAATTAAGGCATCATAAAATGCAAATCAAATTTGGCACATATTTGGGTTAATACAATTCCAATTCAAATCCAATTCGAAAAGATTGCTATTCCTGATCCAATTAGGATTTAGCTCCAAGTCCAACTTAGATATTAAATCCAATTAGCCTTACCTAAATTAGGTCCAGTTAAATCAAATTTAATCAAATTTAATTAGAACTCAAATCTATTCTCTCAAAAAAAATTTTGGATCACTGATCAGATCATTATCATTTCTGAAATTAAACCTGTACCTCATGTCCAGTACTAGCTAGACATAGACAACTCTTTAATCTCATATGACCACTAACTTAATTCTTAATTAAGCTAATCTATTTGTTCAATCAAGTTACATACTTCTAAATTGAATGCATAGACATAGGTCAACTCTTTTCTACTTTGTCTAACTTTATGCATGACTCTATAGGTTCAAACATTAAGTCGATAGTACAGAAATTATTTTTCATACTAATAGAAGTTATCATCTAATAATGGTTCTCGACATTCGGATAGATTGAATATTTGCAAGGCAATACTCAAGAACCTAGAAGTATAGTTACCGTATAATTTATTCCTTTGATCCTGAATGCTCAGGATGACCTAGGGTTTAACTATCAATCCTAGATTAGTTATCCATATTGTATTTCAATCTTTTTCAGATCCTATGATCCATCACATGGATTGCTCCGGTCAAGATCTTACTCCATTGAAACATAGTGATGCATCAACTCCTGAAATATAGAGAGATCAATCCCATCTTAATCTACACACCGACTACCACAAGTAATTAACTATGTGTAAAAATCTTTCATTACTGAATCAGAAATTCAGATAGTCCGACACCAAAGCTCAATGAGTTATTTGTAAGTCACCATGGTGATCTCAAGTTGGAGGGATACTTATATCCATATTTTTCGTGAGTAACCCTTGATAGCAGAGCACTTCACAGGTGAGTCACTTATTCAGTGATGATGTACTCTTACATCTCACCTGTATGCCATATCAGAATCTCCACACTCCTTGATTAAGAAGACAACCAACCTATATAGCACATAATAACCCACTCTTGATAAACATAATCGTCCCTTAATGATGTCTTATTTGGTCATGAATATGTTTAAGAATTATTCAATAAATTCTCCTTTATCGATTGTCATATAATTTTAAAGACTTCATCACAATATTAGAGTTCTATAAGGAAGATGTACACCTTGTGATAAATAATGCCAAATAATATTTATTAATTCATAATTCATATATAATTTTTAAAGAGCATAATCACCAAAATGATTGGCTTTAGGATATATTTTCTAACAACTTTCACTTAGACTAAAGCCAATTGGTACAATATCTAATGCCCATCTTCCATTTATGTTCATCACACTCTTTGATTTCAAAGGCTTTAGCAAATGGGTCGGCTAAGTTTTTCTTTCCTTCAATCTTTTGAAGATCGACATCACCTCTATCCATGACCTCTCATATAAGGTTATAGCAATGTAGAGTGTGTTTGATTCTCTAGTGGGATGACTATTAATTAGCTTGAACTATGGCTCGAGTGCTATCACATACAGCAGAAGAGGACTATCAATAGAGGGTGCCACTCCGATGCTCGCTTATGAACTTCCTCAATCAGACCACTTTCTTACCAGCATTAGATGCCAAAATGTACTCTACCTCGCATTGGCTACGATATGTTGTTTGAAATTTTTTTAGTAGATTGCTTTTTCATTTAGGATAAACACATAGCCAGACATACTTTTGCCATTATCATGATCTAATTAAAATTGAAATCAATATATCCTATAAGTTTCAAATCAATATCTCCATAGATTAGCCATTGGTTTTTTTAACATTTCTCAAATACTTAAGAGTTATCTCTACAACCTTCTAATAGTTCTTATCTGGATCAAATTGGTACCTACTCACTACCTCTAGTGAGTATACTACATTCTATCTCATACATGTCATGGTGTACATAATATATTCCACGGTCGAAGTATATGGGACTCTACTCATATATTTTTTTTTCAGAAACTGTCAGATATTTCTTCTTAGAGAGAGTAATTTCATGGTCTATTGAGAGACAGCTTTTCTTAAAATTTTTCATATTGAACCATTGCAACACGATATCTATGTATGTGGATTAGATAACACAAGCAACCTCTTAAATCTATCTCTATAGATCTTCATCCCTACGATATAGGATGCTTCTCCTAAATCCTTCATAGAGAACTGTGATGATAGTCATAGCTTTATATTTATAAAGCAGGAATGTTATTTTCTATCAAGAGTATATCATCTACATACAGTGCATGGAATATGACTACAAAACCATTAGCCCACTTGTTTATGCAGGGTTCTTCTTCATTTCCAATGAAGCCATTTGTTTTGATCTTATCGAAACATATGTTCTAACTTTGAGAGCATTGCCACAGAAAAAAATATCTTGTCATAGTTAATACCATAATGCTGACGATATCCTTTGACAACTAAATGGACTTTATAGATCTTCACCTTTCCATCTGTGCCTCTTTTTCTTTTAAAAATCTATTTACATCCTAGGATCTCATCCCTATAGGTGGATCAACTAATGTCCATACATCATTGATCTCTATGGACTCCATCTCGAATTTTATGGCATCAAGCCATTTGTCAAAGTCGGATCTCTGCATGGCATCCTTGTAAGTGATCAGATCTTTATTGTTTTCATCTAGTTCAACAGGATATCCATCCAAGACCAAGAAACCATAGTCTCTATCTAGCTGACATGATACTCTACCAAATCTCCTTAAAGGTGCCTCAATAATTGGCTCTAGATTTGATCTAATCAAATCTTATTCTATATTTCTACTTGTCTGTGTCAGTACTTCTATCTATCAAACTTTCTCAAGTTCAATCTTAGTGGCATCAGTTCCTTTCATAAGAAATTTTTTTCCAAAAAGAATATCCTGTTGCTGACAAACACCTTTTATTCTTCAATATGGTAAAAGTAGTATGCCCTAGACTCCTTAGGGTACCCTATAATTAAACAATTATCAAATCAAAACCCAAGCTTATCGATATATAAATAGTTTACATAAATCGAACTATCCCAAACCTTAAGGTAAGAGGGTATCGGTCTATGCCCAGTCCATATCTCATTTGGAGTTTTTGTGACTGACTTGTTTGGAATATTATTCAGAACATTGCACGTAGTCTCAAGAGTACAATCCCAAAAAGAGATCGGCAGACTCACAAACTCCATCATGAAAAGGTTTGATTCCTCCTTTTCAAGATGCCATTATGTAGTGGTGTCTCAAGAGGTGTTCATTATGAGAGAATCTCATTATCTCCTAGATGTATTAAAAACTCATTGAAAAGGTATTCATCTCCTCAATCAGATTGAAGAGTTCTAATACTCTTGCTAGTTTGTTTCTTTACTTTACTGTAGAATCGTTTGAATATTTCAAATAGTTCAGACTAGTGCTTCATAAAGTAGACATACCCATCGCTAGCTCATTAACCCTTTTCAGTAAAGGATGACTTGATCATCTTCTTAATAAGATATGATTCACAGGTCGACAATGATTCACAATAATTAATGTTGAAGATTTTCTCTTTAGTTAACCTATTTATCCTATTTTTATATATATGATCGAGCCTACAATGCCAAAGATAAGTATCTGCAATATTATCTACTCTAGAATATTTGTTCGATGTGTATATTACACTAACAGACTGTGATATCATGTTTTAATTATCCACGCATAATCATGACACCATTCATAATAATATCATAAATTTTTTTTATTGAAAATTATAACCATCCTTGGCCAAAAGGTCTATAAAATAGCATTCATAAGGAAAGATAGACAATAATGATAATCATCTAAAATAATGATATTTAAATTGAGAACAAGCCAAACTTTCTCATAGTTAGAACTGGAATAGTACTTCCATCTTCAACACTTAGAAATCATTCGCTCTTTTCAAATTTTCTATTAACCTGAAGTTCTTGTAATAAATTACAGATATGAATCAAACTTCTGATATCTAATATCCAGATTGTCACACCCCGAACACAACACCCGAGTCGGATACATGATGGCCGCACATTCCTTAGAGCAAGCCCTAAAGAATATGCAAGGCCCAAAAATAATTAATTACAACCTCAACATCCATATATCTGATTTTAATAATAATTAGTAAAACTTGCATAATTACAATTGAAATTTCTTCAATCCTCTGATCAGGTATCATGACACTCTATCTATGCATCCTCTCACTCACAAATCCATACCATAGCCAATCATGAGCATCCTATAATTGAGAAGAAAAAAAAAAGAGAAATAGAGGTGTGTGAGCTTTACAGTCCAGTAAGAATTTTCATATCACACCAATATAATAATATAATCTAAAAATAAAGATAAATAATAAAATATAAAATCTCATATTCAATATCTAGAATGATGCAAATATCTATAAATTATCTGTCTTATCAAAAGAGATGCATCATCATATGTTAACAGATGAAACACTTTTATTCAGTATTTATTTCATGTCTTGTCTTTCATTTCTCTTTTCATAATCAGTTGATCTTTAACCTTTTTCTTTCTGGCTTTGGACTAACCAAGACTATACCTCAATCTCCATCCGATCAAATTTTCACTCATAAGCCTCTCAAGACTATTCCAGGCATAATCTCCTGGCAGACTGTCCCAGGTATAAGGTCTTGGCCGGTTGATCTACATATAAGCCCATGGGGCTGTCCCAAGCAGAAGCTCCTGGTGGGCTATCCTACATAATGAGGTTAGTCTAAATCATATCTTTTTTATTTAATTGTTATATGTTAATTTCATCAAATCAATTTTCATTTACAGTGTGATCAAAATAAATATATCATGCCATCAATCACGAATACATATATATTGACATAACCCATACTCATGCTTAAAAAAATCATATAAGCAAATAATAGTGTCTCGGATATAGCAAATTCATCGATCTCAAATCCAACAATGCAAAACCAATGATGCAAGACCAATGATAAAATAATATATATAATGGTGATCATATACAAGGATTCTTACCTTTATAGGTGATCGATCTAAATGAAAATTCGATGAGCTCCTCAATCTACGAATCTGAAATCAAGATATTTTACTTCATATCTTTTTGTACAATAATTACATCTCTACATGATCAAGATTAAATATAAAAATTATATATAGAGAATTTACGGATAAATGATCCTAATAACATAAATCTAGGACCTCTCTTAGGATTAAGCAAAATTAAGATTTGCTAAATATCTGGACTCTCCATTGATCTACAAGACTTTTAGAGAGAGAAAATCCATGAAGAGAGAAAAAATTCTAGAGAAAAAAATTAGAGAGAGAAAATAGAGAGAGAAAGTGGAGAGAGAATCTTCGTATCCTTCAAATGAGGCAATTATGATCAAGATCATCAGAGGTCATATTAAGATGACTTAATATGGATTAACTATAATCAGATGCTATAAATTTTGAATAAGGATCGGACTGGGATCCAACCTACTGCATGAATTTTGAAGCGATTCCAAGTTATCTTATTTTCATCTCAAGTTTATCCTAGGATCCGTGATGCAATTAGAGAAAGTAGAAAGATCTTGGAGAGAGAAACTAGTAGATATGGAAAAATAGAGAGAGAAACTCTCTAGGTTTATAATCTAGATCGAATCTTTCTCGATGTCCTCTTATCAAAAAAATATTGATCTCCTATATATATATCAAATAAATTTTCTAAAATCTTCTATTGAGGTTTATCGGGATCCTCACCCTTGTTCTCAACATTTTTCCTTCCCAAATTTTCCTAACCATCTAAAAATATATTGATAAATTAATTATTTAATTTATTAATTATTTAATTTATTAATTATTTTTTATTAAATATTTGAGAAGAGAGAGAAAGTCCTAGAGAGAGAAAGTAAAGAGAGAATCTAGAGAGAAAAAGTGGAGAAAGAAGGTAGAGGAAAGAGAGAGAAAGGAGAGAGAGGAGAGAGAAAATCCTTTTTCTCTCTTTTTCTTTCTGTTCTTTTTTTTTTCTTTTTTTCTTCTTCTTGTCTGTTCTTTTCTTTTCTTTTCTTTCCCCATTTTCTTCTTTCTTTTCTTCTTTTCTTCATCCAAAATAGGGGACCCGATCTCCTTTTCTCCTCTCCCCCTCATGCGGCCAAGGAAGGCTGACTCCGGCCAGCCCCGATAGCCCCCAGTGGCGGTGAAGACACAGCCCCAGCAACAGTCCCAACGATGGCTGTTGTCGGCAGCACACAGGGAATGAAAATAAGAAAAATAAGGATGGCCCTATTCTTCTCCAATTCGACGGCTTGCCATTGCTTGCTGGCAAAAGAAGGATACCCAGGAAGGAAGAAGAGCAGAGAAGGAGCTTACCTTGCTCCGACAGTCAAGAAGAACTCCGACGACCCCTCTCTTCCCGTTCAAGAGCCCGCAGGTATCCCTTGGAAAAATCTCTCAAATTTCTTAAAAATCTCTCCAAAACCCATTGTAGAGACCTAAGGGAGGGAAGGAGGGTTTTATAGGAGAGATTACCTACCCCTAATCAGACTCTATTGGTCCGATTTTGCCGGAGCCGGAGAGGAAGAGGACTCCAGTTAGGAGTCTTTCTCCCCCTCCATCGGGCTCACATCTGCATGATCAGCTGGGCTTGTTATCACAACCATCATAGTAGATAAATGTATTAATAATTTTTTTTATTTATTTTAAATTTTTATATTTAGAAATTTCACATAGTTAAGTTCGAGTTTGAAAAGGAGATCTAGATGTAAAATTTAATCTAACTATCTAAACGATGGGTCGGAAGTGTTTATATCTTTGTATCATCGAATAAAATATGTAGAAACAATCTATTTGAAAATTAAAATAGTATATTGAAATATACATCTCTGTATCGATATATATATTTTCATATCAAAATTTATTAATAATACTTTATTTTTCTTTCTTATAGGTTGTTGGGACATTCAGCTCTCATCCACCAGCTACTGGAAATGACATACAGGAGCAGGAGTATGATAAGGAGGAGCTTGCATGATTTATATATATATGTAATTTTGATACCTATAAAGTAGTAAAAATTTATAAAATTATATAATATATATATTTAATATAATATAATTAATTTTATATTTATGATTATGTTAAATAATCATTATTTTATTTATAATAGATTTTAAAAAATATTATTGCTTGTTAATATGATTAAAATAGATTTTAAAATATTTAATAATAAATTTTAAAAAATTAAAAACTATTAGCGATGGTAGTAGCGATAACTATGACATCGATAATAGTTTTTTAATATTTTAATTAATAAAATAAAGTTATTAGCAATGGTTTTCTGTTGCTAATATCATTGCTAATTACTATTATTAACGATGGTCATTTCATCATCACTAATAATGATAATTAATGATGAGGATATTTTGATCAAATTTTTAGTGATGGTAAAATGACTAATAGTGATGGCAGTTAGCCATTGTTAATAGTCTTTTTTTTTTGTAGTATGCCAATGCCACTTTCGATGGGACAATTTTTGAAGCGAGATTGAAAAAGGTTGAAGGAGAGAGCTTCGCAAGGGAACAAAAAAAAATGATAAAAATTATTTGATATTTTTCATCACAAGATTACATCTTCTAATGAACTCCTATAATGTGATAAAGTTCTTGGGACTACTTTGATTGATAAAGAAGGATTTATCGCATAGTCCTTAAACTTATTCACGATCAAATGATATGCTATTATTAGGATGATAACGATATCAAGTGTAGATCATTGTGTGCCATATGCGTTGGTTGTCCTCATAACCAAATGGTATGGAGATACTGATATGGCATATAGATGAAATGTAGGAGTACATCGATACTGAATGTGATCAACTACGGAGAACTCTGCTGTCAAGGATAGCTTGCGAAGGGTATGAAAATAAGTATCCCTCCGACCTGAGATCACCATAGTGACTTGCAAGCAACTCACTATACTTTGGTGTCGGACTAATTGATTTTCTAATTCAATGATGGAAAGTTTTTGGGTACAGTCAAGTATTTATCAAGTTGGTACGCGAGTCAAGATGGGATTGACCCCTCCAAATTAGTAGGAGATATGCATCAGTGTATTTCAATTTAGCAAAATCTATGCCTGGATAATCCATATGATAGATTTGAAAAAGATTAAAATATAATATGGATGACTTATTTAGGATTGACAGTTAAATCCTTGGCGGTCCTCGAGTATTAGGGTCAAAGGGATGAAGTATACCATAACCATACGCCAATAGGTACTTGAATGTTGCTTCACCTTCATTCGACCTATCCGAACATCGGGTCATCATTGCTAGATGGTTACATTGATTAGTTTAGCAAGGTATTTCTGTGCTACCAACTTAGTGAAGTAAATTTTTTAGTGCAGGGGTAAAATGATAATTTTAAAACTTTTTCAAATTACTATTTTACAGTGAAAATTATTAATTAATCTAATTAATTAACATGTATTTACCCTACACTAGGATCTAAATATGATATATAGCATGCATGCATTTAAATTTGAAATTCAAATTTGAACAGTAAATAATTTACTGTTATGTGTTCAGAACACATTACCTTTGTGCGGATAGTCGATCATCGCAATTCGATCATCGTCGAGAGGGTCTGATCATTGCAATGTAGCCACACAGTGTGTCTGACCTCTACAGATCATCCACATGAAGCTCTCGATCTAATCGGCTCCTTACGAATGCTAGTTCATGACTGCACCTTTTTGATGGCCGATGTTGATCGAACTCCTTCAATCGATGTTTGCCGACTTCTCGGATGCTCTGGATCATTAGCAAAGATGGTAGAGAGGTTGATGATGTTCTCCCTAAAGTTTGGTGGGCTCACGATACTCGTAGCTCATGTTCTCACTTCTCGAACCCTAAGCCAAAATCCTAGGGTACACAAGAAAAGAGTGCGCCCACTTCTCTCTCCTTTTCTCTTCTTTTCTTTTCTTTTCTCATGCCAGAATCCTCTCTCACACCACCTTTTTTTTTTTTTTTGATCATCTGTGTGCACGTCCTCTCTTATCTCTTTTTTAAAATGATGCAAGATCGCATCTTTGCAGCATTTTTACCGCGTGAGAAGATAAAAAGTGGTTGCTCATTTGAATTCAAATCGAATTTGAATTCAAATGCCAACCAACTCATTCCTATCCACTCTATGCGTGAGAAGAGAGAAGGCATGACTTTTCTTGTGCGTGGAGAAATTTCATGAGAAACTCTTTTTCGTGTATGATAAGTGGCGCACAAGATGGATAAGGCAAGAAGGCGCAAGGGATAAGTTATCCATTTAAATTCAAACACCCTTTGAATTTGAATGGCTAACAAATCAAGTTTTATCCAAAATTTGGCACACAAGTGTGGGCATGAGATTCCTTCTACGTGGGAGAAAATTCATGAGAAGTTTCCTCTCATGAATTCAAATGGGCGCTGAAGAAGTGAGGTGGTGCAGGGAGAAAAGTCAAGGTGGTTTGAACCTAATTAAGCCAACCTAATCAAAATAGGTTAAGCACAATTAGACTAAATTAAACCTAACTTAATTAAGCTTAATTAGGATCAATAAAATCCTAATCAAATCAAGAATTGACTAAGCCCAACCCCTGATCAAATCAGGGACCAAACCACTTCGATGATTAGGTCAACACTTAACCTAATCGAGTCAAATCCAACTGAATCCAATTCAATTGGACTTGATCCAAAAATAATTACTCAATTAAATTGAGTTAATTAGTGATCAAATCACTAATTATACCTCTCATAAATATTGAGTCCAAATCTGATGGGCAATCGGTTATCAAAGTCCATCAATATGAAACCTTGATCGAAGAGTCCCAAACCAGTGGGACTCTTGACCCCGGTACCCAAAATGTGTGAGACTCATGATCAGAGAATCCTGATTCTCAATCACAGAGTCTTAGACACATAGGACTCATAGTCCATGAGCATTAGGACTCTTCATCAGCCATCAGATCAGATAGAAACCTCTAATGTGTGTGACCCCACAGGTTCGAACCTAAGCCGGTAGTACAGAAACCAATTTTTGTACTAATCGAAGTGACCATCTAGCAATGGTACCCGACATCCGGATAGGTCAAATAGTTGCAATCACAACACTCAGAACCTACATGAATATGGTTACTGTATAATTCATCCCTTTTGACCCCTGTGTTTAGGATGACTCAGGGTTAAACTGTCAACCCTGATTAGATCATCTGAATCGTGCTCAACTCAAACAGTCCTGTGACTCCTCACTAGAACTACCCTGGCCAAGGTTTTGCTAAATTGAAACATGACTATACATAGCTTTTGAACTGGAGTGGTCAATCCCATCTTGACACATGCACCGACAAGTCAAATACTTGACTACACCCAGCATCCTTCCGTCACTGAATTAGAAATTCAGGTAGTCCAGTGCCTAAGTGCAGTGAGTTGCTTACAAGTCACCATGGCGGTCTCAGATCGGAGGGACAGTTATACCCATATCCCATCGGAGCAAATCTTGACAGTAGAAATAGCTCCGGAGTCGGTCACGTTCAGTGTAGATGTACCCTTACATCTCATCAATATGCCATACCAGTGTCTTCACACTCCTTGGTTAAGAGGATAACTAACCCATATGGCACACAACGACCTATGCTTGATAAATGTTGTTGTCCTTGGTAACAACGTATCATTTGGTCGCGAACAGGTTTAAAGACTAAACGACAAATCCTCCTTTGTCGAGTCTAAATAGTCCTAAGGACTTCACCACAACACAGGAGTTCATTAGAAGATGAAATAATTTGTGATGAAAATACCAAAATAATTTTTATTTATTTATAATTTATATATTAATATAAAAAAGAGCACAATCGTTAACAGACTGATGATTGGCTTTGAGACACTATTCCCAGTACTTAGGATCGAACCTATGAGGTCACACTCAAAAGAAATTTCTAACTGATCATGTGGCTGATCAACGATTGAGAATCATTCAAGGACTTAATCATCAATTTGATTAATGATTAACCTTATACAAATGTTGTAATAAATTTATTCACCAAGTGTTAGTGAATTAATGAAGGATTAATTAGTAATTAAATTACTGATTAGTTCAATTTGATTGAGCAAAGTGGATTAAATAAAATCTAATTGAATTGGATTCAATTAGATTTGACCCGATTAAGTTATGAGATGATCTAATTGCTAAGAAAGAATTATCCCTAATTTGATCATAATTTTGGTTCAATCAATTTTTAATTTGATTAAAATTTGATTAAAAATTTATGAACCTAATTATATTAAGTTTTATATATTTTATTTAGGCTAAATCAGATGTGATTTGGTTTGGATTCAAATAAGGAAACTGAGAGTCCTTATTGGAATTGGACTCTTCTCCCTGTGACAACCCAGATTGCATGCCATATATCTCCACACACAAAATTATTTTGTATAAGATTTTTTCACACCAAAGAATACTTTTCCTTATCTATCTCACATCCAAATTTGATTTAGTTTTGATAAAAGAAAAGTTTTGAAATTGAATTTCAAAATATTCCTTATCAAGAGAATCTGTTCTCATCCAGATCAACCTCTCCATACCAATAAATTTTTTTCTCCTTATATGTGCAACATTTTGAGAATATTTTTTATGGAAGATCAGTTTGAGAATTGATTTATTATAAAAAAATATGGAAAGGGGTGTTCCATATTTTTTTAGCATATTTTGGGATGTAAAATTATGAAGAGAGGTAGAATCCTGTAAGAGTCCAGGATCACTAGGACTCTTCATCCTACCTCTTTACATGCCTATAAAAGGGATTTTTGTGATTTTTTTGTATGTGTAAGATACCAGAAGAGAGCTCTTCACGTGATAGAAGTTTGGAAATGGTTCATGGTGTGAAAAATAGAGAGGAGGGTCTTTTCTCTTGGTTTTTGCTTTATTTTTTCGAGGTAAATTTGATAAAATCTAAGTTTTATTCTCTAGGATTGATTGAATTTCACTATTTATGGCTTTCTTCCAATATAATGAATCTGATGATGACATAGCATCATCATATGTGTAAGAATCACCCTCTACAAGGCATGTAAAGAATTTTTCTCCAAAATTCCTTCAATTCTATTTCTCTTACTTCTTTTTAATTCAATTTTAGTTTTAAGTTCTAGTTCTATAGATCTAAAAGAAGATGGTTCACATTCTAGGGATCTAGAAATTTTGGTCTTAAAAAAATATATCCTCAAAAAAAGAAGCATCTCTAGCTTCAAGGATTGAATTATAACTTATATCACTAATATCTAATTTAATCACTAAGAACCTATAAGCATTACTATTTTGGGCATAGCCTATAAAGATAGCATCTATAGTTTTAGATCCTAGCTTTCTCTTTTGGGTTTTAAAATATTTACCTGAGCTAGACACCCCCACACTTTGAGAATATTCAATTTAAGAGATTTGTCTTTCCAAAATTCATAAGAGATCTAACCATTATTCTTAATAGGGATCCTATTTGGGATGAAGTAAGAAGACATAAGATCTTCTCCCCATAAGTTCTCAGGTAGGCCTGCGCTAATCAACATAGCATTCATCATATCCAAGAGGGTATAGCTTTAATGCTCAGCCATATTGTTGGACTGTGGAGAGTAAGGAGTACTTCATGAATTATTTTATGTTCTTGACAGAATAAAAAAAAATCATTTAAAGTATACTCTCCTCCTCTATCATTCCTAAGAATCTTTTTTTTTTTTGTTGATTTTCTACTTCACTCTTATAAATTTTGAATTTATTGAAGGTTTCATCCTTAGACTTAATTAGGTAATAATAACAGTATCTAAAAAAATTATCTATAAAGGTTACTATGTTCTTATTGCCACCATGGGTTGTAATTTTGATAGAGTCACATATATCACTATATATTAACTCCAAGATTGAAGAATTTCTTTCAACTGATTTAAATGGTTTTTTTGGTTGTTTAGATTTAGCACATATTTCATACTTAAATGTATCTAAGATTGATTTAAGAATTGGGTTTAGATCCATCATATGTTTGACTTTTCCTAAGCGTACATGACCCAATCTATCATGCCATAAATTTTGATTACATTTATTCATAAAATAAACTTGATTCTTAGCTTTATTAATAAAATAATTTTTTACATTCAATTTGAATAAGCCTTCACTTACATATCCTTTTCCTATGAAAGTATTATTTTTAGTTATTACAACTTTATTACAATCAAGGATAATTTTACATCCTCTCTGAACCAGCTGAGATCCACTAACTAGGTTCTTGCTGAAGTCTAGAACATACAATACATCCATCAGGGTAAGAACTTTTTTAGAAGTCATCTTTAAATTAATATCCTTGTCCCTTGAACTTGGCAGTTGTATTATTCCTAAGGATTACACCTCCTCTGCTTGAGTCCTTAATAGTAGTGAACCATGAGCAGTCAAAATAAATGTGAATATTAGCTCCTGAATCCAACCACCAATCAAGGTTAGAGAAAGTAACATTAACTTTAGTGTTAGTAGGTTTGACTGGTATTGTTGGTTTGGTTCAACTCTAGGTTTTGATTTGGATTTGGTAAGAGTCAAGTTAGCTTGGGCACCTGGGACACTGGTTTGCTGGGTTTAAAATCTATGTTGGTCTTCTATTCTGATTGAATTTAGAAGTTGAGTTAGGATTAGCTCTTCTTGCTTATGGAGCTGACCTTTGACAAAGCTGTCCCAAGAAGGAGGCATGTTATCAAGAAGGCTCGAGACCTTAAATTCTTCAGCGAGAATGGTTTCATTGGTTTGAAGCTTCCTAAGATATTCTTGGAATTGGTGGAGTTGGTCATTTATAGGTTTGTCGTCTACCATAACATATCTAAGAAAGGATGTGATGTTGAACCGTTCAACCCCAGCATTATAAAGATCATATTCAGACTCTAGGTTATCCCATAATTCCTTTGCACTCTTTGTAGATGGATAAACATCATAAAGTGAATCAGAAAGGGACTTTAGAATTCTATCTTTACAAAGATAGTCTTCTTCAGGGGTGTCAGGAGTGGTTGAACTAGAGGAGGTAGAGGATTGGTCAATAATTGGCCAAAGCCTCAATGTGGTTAACCAAAATTTCTTTTGGCTTTGCCACCTTATAAAGTTAGTTCCATCAAATTTGTTGGATTTAAGACTAATGGTTTCATCTCTAAGGATAGCCATTTGGTCCAAGTGTGGTTCAAAGGAGAAAACTGGAATTTGAAGAAAATTTATTAGTTCTTTGCTTAATTTGCTTTATTCACTAGTATCACTTAATAACATTTATTAAGGTTGAATCGAAATAATTTAGCATGTAGTAATACAAATTTTGTGGGGATCTTTGATTAATTTTGCATCACACAAAACTATAGAAATGATGCTATGGTAATTAAAAAAATATAAATATAAAATATACAAGGAACATAAACCATAATTATGTGCAAACAATTATATTTAATATAAAATTATATGCATGCACTACAAAAATATCTATGTAGTCTCCTTTAGACAGCTATAAAAATTATATGAAATAATATATACATATATATATATATTGATATATATAAGATCAAATTTTTTTTGTTCTCCTGATGCATGTGAAACAATATATATTGATGTGACAAACTAAAAAAGTAGAATCTGGCTTGGAAGGTGGTTAAATCACTGCCCTAAGGGAGACTTCGGTCCCTTCTCATGCAAAGATTTGGGCCTCACATCCTCTTCCAAGGTACAATCCGAAAGCCAAGTACTCCAACACCCATCGATGGCATGATCTCGATCAGATGCTGATCAAACCCATCCTCAGCCCACATGGTCAAATGAAGAGGAAAAAAAATGAGTGAGAAAGAGAGAGAGAGAGTGTGTGTGTGTTGAGAGATTTTAGAAAGAGAAAAAGAAGAACTTTCAAGGGTAGTTTGAAAAGCTAAGGATAGAGGCCTTTTTATAGGCTCAAAACGGCCATGCGTGAAATCTGTATGTGCATAAATGACTCACGGAATGACTGCCCGTGCGTGCAGCGCTCATGGAACGGCTGCACGCATCCGAAGAGAAATTTTTGAAACTCCAAATAAAAAAGTTATTACTGCATGACGCATTCATCATGAACAAATTATGCAATTCAATGGGCTAGTTCAAATCCCATATCAGACATTTTGCATGGAACTGAACTATACAAGATTATTTCAGCTCATTGAAGACCTTCATTCATTCTTTTCCTTCAAGAACAAAACAAGGAGAGCTTGTAAAATACAAATTATTCTGAAATCTCTAGTCATTTATATCTAGGTAACAAGAGTGCCAGGACTGATTAGCAAGAATAGATAGAACTACTTGTATTATAAAAGTTTGGCGATCACATAATGCTCAAATGCATATTGTCATTTATTGATAGCAAAATGACTCTATTACAAGTTATTCCATAAATCCATTGGCTATTTTGTGGAGTCGATTCAAAATAATGTAAACAATCACTATCAGAGGCCTTGACTTTGACTGTGCCCTCATCACCATTTGTGTGGTTTAAACTTGATTTTATTGAGGTAGCTCCTAATACCTAAATCTTTTGAGCATCTGTTTTTGAACAAAATCAGATTTTTTGCTTGAGATGGCAAAGAGTGGGAGTTCCAATACTTATATTATAAAAATAAACATGTAAAGGGCCAATATATTTACCATACGATAGGTCGTCTGCTCTCCATGAGATAGACTGGATTTGTAAAGAAAAAGGGATTAAAGTAAGATGATATAGTTATTTTCTACGTGTGTGGATGACTGCAATATCCTTATTTTTTTATTGACATTGAATACAAAAAAAATACATATAATAATAACTTCTCTTTAACTCATAGAGAAGAGTAGTTACTACTATTCTTCTCCCTCTTTTCCTCTTCCGTATGAGTCAAAAAAAAATTACTATTATATGTACGCTTTTCGTACCTAACATCGATAAAAAAAATATAGATATTGTAGCCTATAAAAAATAGCTATATTATCAGGCTTCAACCTCTTTTCCTTTACAAATCTAGTCCATCTCTAAGAGAGGAGATGGTAAACATATTGGCCCCTTACACATTTATTTTTATAATATAAATACTGAAACTCATACTCTTTACCATCTCGATTGAAAAATCTGATTT
>NC_025996.2:124049359-124081859 GCF_000442705.2 Elaeis guineensis | reverse complement strand
AATTTTGTAAGGCCGGTTTGAGTTACTCTCCTTATCTGGATCATTTATGCCAACCGGTTTGATTTTGTAGGGCCGGTTTGTCGGGGGAGGGGTTGCTGGTCTGTTAGCTACCAATCCTGTGCAGGTAATACTTCTCTTCTACACATTCTAGATTTTTATGCTATAAAATTTCTTCAACTTCATAATTCAGGAGGCATGTCCTTATCATCCTCCTTTCAAATTTGATGCATGGTTTAGATATTATTCCATCTCAAGTCCAGGAGTTCTCCGAGTAACATCTAAAATGGCATTTAGATACATGAAAAGACATGCATAGTTATGTGGAATTGTTTGCAGCATTGCAGGTAGAAAAAATATACCTTTCTTTTCTGTAAAAGCCTTCCTGTTCATCGTTCATATAGAAATTTAGAATCACGAATCATTTACAAGGGGCACAGAGCCTTATTGGCATACAACATTTTCAATTCTACTTAATCACACAACATATTAGTTAGTTATAATAATTTGGATATCAAGATTTTGCTGTGAGTTACAAATTGGCCTTTGAAAAAGCCTCTGCAACTTAAAATTACATCGTTCCAGCTAGCAAGTATTTAATTCAAATGAATTATTGGTTTTCCCCTTGTTCTGCAATAGGTCGTAGTTGGCAATTTTTTACCAGGCTACCAAATGGAGCAGAAGAGCAAGAAGCCGAAGTTAGAGGCTACATCTATTTCTTTTCCAGCAGCTACCATCCAGATTTTGAGCTCGCATGCTGAGGTGGCTTATAGTAGCGACCAGGGGATCGGCACTTCTACGTGCCAAAGATGACTCATACAACTACCTCTTTTAGAGCAGAAATCTGGTCTGCCTCTGTACCCTCAGTACCTGATGACACTAGGAACTCCCCAGCTGATGATATCAATGCATCTTAACTGAGGGTCAGTTCGCTCGAAGCCTCACATAGTGCGAGCCTCAGGGGCTTCTAACCGACCAAAACCAGCTCTCCATGATGAGGTGGCTTCAAAGCAAGATATGGCATTGAAGCAGCTGAAGTTTTCGGACTTGTTCCTAATCCTGTAAGCTAAGTGATCTGCATTTAGGTTTCTACAGTTGAATTGAGTAGCTCTTTGTTTCACAGGGTGTTGTATTTCATTAGCAATTGGAGTTTTTGTATGTCCACTAATGTCTAGTTTAATGATTTCCTTTATTGTAACATTGTTTTTATTGAGTTATGGTGGGGCCAAATATTTGCTTGCTTCTGTGAAATTCGCTCTTGGTATGTGTCATTGAGAAAATTATTACTTTAATCAACTTTTGATATCTTATCTTTTTATTCTCATTGATATTTGAGTCGAGGATCATTGGTGGTCTTTTATTGAGGGTGAAAGTGAATCGGATAATATCTATCCAAATTTGTTCTGGTATTTAAATCTATTTGGATGTAGATATAAGTTCATTCAATTAATATCCATATCTATATCTGTTAAAGAAAAATGGATATTGATAAGGATAAACAATTATTCAATTCATATTTCAATATCTAATTTTTATTAATAATTTTATTTAATTTTATATAGTATTTATAAAATTTTAAGAAAAATAAATAATTATATTAACATGTTATTAATTTGAGCCATCACCTATTTAGTAATATCTTTGATTCTGTAGTCATAAAGTTTAATCATCTAATTTATATTTATATTTATATCCATATTTCTAGAATTCAATTTGTATCCATATCTATTTAAAATAAAGATATAAATATTTATATCTAATTAATATCTATATCCATATCTATATTCATTAAATAAAATTAATATATATATGGATATAATATCTAATCCGTAGCCAATCTATTTTCAGTTCTATCTTCTAGAAAAAATCTATTCATTGATAATTCTTGTAAGAGAAGAATTCTTCCACAAACTGGTGGAATTAATCACACAACAACACTATCGAACATCTGGCATTGTGACAACCCTTTTATATTCTTAGATGAGATTCTTTGTGCACCGCACGTGATGTAGAAAATTCAATGCGGAGCACATCATTTTTTGTGATTAATTTATGTAGCCACTGGTTTTCAATATATATTTAATGTCTGTAGTTTTATATTTTCATTTGAGAATTTGAGTAATAAAAATATCTCTACTCTTTGAAAAAAATTATGACATCCTATATCCATATTATAATATTCTGCTTGCATATAGAAAGTTATAATTTGATACAAGATATCATAATATACTACAGGATGTCATAATTTTTTTCAAAAAGCAGGAGCGTTTACATCATTCAAAATTTTTAAATGAAAAGACAAAATTGTAAGCATTAAATATCTATTGAAAAGTGGTTGGACAAAAATATTCCTTCTATGTTATGACATCATGGGTCATATTATGACATCCTATGTGCAAAAAATCATAATTTGACACACGATGTCATAATATGCCACAACATGTCATAATTTTTTTAAAAAAGAGGGTATTTTTGTCATTCAAAATTTTAAACAAAAAAATAGAACTACAGGTATTAAATGTATATTGGAAAGTGGTTGGATAAAAATACGTCTCCTATATTATGACATCCTGGGCCGTGATATGACATTCTACGTGTAGGAAGTCATAATTTGATGTAGGATATCATAATTAGAGGTGTAAAAAATTTTGATTAAACTACCTAAATCATCCAACTCAATCCAAACCGAACCAAATATGATGGTTTGGCATTTTAATTAGTTCGATTTGATTGAATAAAATAGAAAAATTGATGTTTTGATTTAGTTATTGATTTATGTGATCCGCTAAATCTGAACTAAACCAACAAACCAAAATTGAAATATCATCATTTTTATATTTATATATACACCTATATTACAAACTTCATATATTTATATATATACTGATGTTACATGTATATTCAAAGTTGGACTATGTACTTTATATGAATTAAGAATTTAAAATGTTAATTTGGCCTGATTTTAATCTAACTTAGATCAAATTTGACTTGATTATGAATCATAATTGTTGGGTATAAAATATCCACAGCCGAAACCCTCAGCGGAATCGACATCAGCGCAGCTCCGCCCGGGCTCCACCGCCGACAGCAAGTGCAGCTCTGCCCGGACTCCTACGGGAGCCGGGCTCCACCGCCGACAGCAAGTGCAGCTCCGCCCGGACTCCCACGGGAGCCGGGCTCCACCGACGACAGCAAGTGCAGCTCTGCCCGGACTCCTACGGGAGCCGGGCTCCACCGCCGACAGCAAGTGCAGCTCCGCCCGGACTCCCACAGGAGCCGGGCTCCACCGACGACAGCAAGTGCAGCTCTGCCCGGACTCCTACGGGAGCCGGGCTCCACCGCCGACAGCAAGTGCAGCTCCGCCCGGACTCCTACGGGAGCCGGGCTCCACCGCCGACAGCAAGTGCAGCTCCGCCCGGACTCCTACGGGAGTCGGGCTCCACTGCCGACAGCAAGTGCAGCTCTGCCTGGACTCCTACGGGAGCCGGGCTCCACCGCCGGCAGCAAGTGCAGCTCCACCCAGACTCCTACGGGAGCCGGGCTCCACCGCCAACATCAGAACAGCTCCGCCCGGACTCCTACAGGAGCCGGGCTCCGCTCTCAGTATCAACTGCTGGTAAGCTCCATCCGGACTCCTACCAGAGCCGGACTTCACCCTTAACTTTGATTGCAGCGCAGCTCTGCCCGGACTCCTACGGGAGCCGGGCTCCACCGCCGACAGCAAGTGCAGCTCTGCCCGGACTCCTACGGGAGCCGGGCTCCACCGCCGACAGCAAGTGCAGCTCCGCCCGGACTCCTACGGGAGCCGGGCTCCGCCGCCAACATCAGAACAGCTCCGCCTGGACTCCCCCGGGAGCCGGGCTCCGCTCACGACCCCAACCGCCAGGAGGACCTCTCCCGGACCTCAACAGAAACCGGGCTCCGGCCGTTGCCGAGCTTCAATCGACAGATCCACGCCCCCTGACAGGCCCTCAAAACGGCCACGACCCTGCTCCACTTCCTGTGGCGGACTCCGCGCAGTATCATCATTCCCTGACAGGCCGCAGTAACCATAGCCATCCTGCTCCACTTCCTGTGGCGGACTCCGCACAGCTCCACTATCCCCTGGCAGGCCACAGTAACGGCCACGAACCTGCTCCACCTCCTGCGACGGATACCATGCGATTCTCCTATCCGCTGACAACGGACGCTGCTCCACCCCTCATAACAGATTCCACGTGGCGGGCCGAGGTGATGGCCACGCGTCTGCTTCACTATCTTTCGCAATCAATTCCCCTGACCATGGGCGGCCCACTACCAGGCGGTTACAAACGTCGCCATCAGTCCGTTGCCTCCTTCGTCTATAAAAGGGAGGCCCAGATACGTTATTCTTTAAGCTCATTTTCCTTATCTCAAAACTCTGCTAAATTCTCCGTTCGAACACTCCATTCTTGTTGAGGCAGAGAACTGACTTGAGCGTCGGAGGGTCTTGCCGGAGCAACCCCACCTCCGGTTTAGACTTCCCTTGCAGGTCCCGACGGCGACCGCGGCTTCCCCGACTCCAGCTTCTCCGGCGCAAGCGGATTTTTGCACCAACAGGATTGGCGCTAGAGGAAGGGGCCTGTGTCTTCGCAGCACCCTTGTTCTTGAAGGAGTGTTCAACGGAGCTGCCTCCGACCGTTTCTCCATCATCCACTCCTAATCCCCCCCCCGCAAGATCGACACCCGATGCCTCCGCGCAGGGCGTCCACCCGGCGGTCCACGGCCTCCGCGGCCAGATCTCAGGCGCCGGCCTCCCCTCCCGTTTCTCAGCCTCCTCCTCCTCCCCCTCCGGTGACGGCGGTCGGTGCGGAGCAGTTTGACTTGCTGGCGCAGCAGGTCAAAGGCCTCGTCGAAGCCGTACAGGCAATGCAGCAGCAGCCACCGCAGGCGTCGGTGCATCCGGAGGGGGCATCTCCAGAATGCCAGAACCCAACGGTGGGGCGGGCCACCTGGGCCAGCCGCCCCGTCCTTCCCGGGAAGGCAAATCCGAGGGTAGAGAGCCCTCAATCGGACCACGACTCCACCCCTGGAAGATCCCTGCCCCCGTTCTGCCAAAGGACCCTCGAGACTCGAAGTCGAGAGGATTTCCTGGACCGGAGGCTCCAGGAGATGAACCGGCGGATCGAAGAACTCCGCCACGCGCCTCCCGCTTATGGTGAGGATATTTGCACTGACCCTCCCTTCTCCCAAATGATTATGCAGGAACCGATCCCGCCGAATTTCAAGCTTCCCCAGTTCGAAAGCTACGACGGGACTTCGGACCCGGTTGATCATCTGGAGGCCTTTCGAACGATGATGCTGCTTCACGGTGCTCCTGACGCCATCTTGTGCCGGGCTTTTCCGTCTACTTTAAAGGGAGCAGCAAGAAACTGGTACTCGGCTCTGAAGCCGGGTACCATATTCTCCTTCGATCAAATGAGCCACCAATTCGTGGCCCATTTTGTCAGCAGCCGACGCCCCCGGAAAGGTTCGGAGTCCCTCATCAACATCAAGCAGAGGGAAGGGGAGTCCATACGGGCCTACGTTAACCGCTTCAACATCGCGGCGTTGGAGGTCTGGAACTTGGACCAGTCGGTTGCCATGGCCGCCCTGAAAGGTGGCCTTCAGAAGAATGATCTCTTGTACTCCCTGGAGAAGAAGTACCCTAGGAATTTTGCTAATCTGCTGGCTCGGGCTGAAGGATACGTCCGAGCGGAAGAGGCCTTCAAAATGAAGGACGAAGAGACTGCGAGGGAGCGTCAGGCGGGAGATTCTGGTAAGCCCGCAGTTGAGAAGAGGCCAAAGGAAGCCCGGCCTCGCTCCCGATCCCCTCCTGGACATAAGCGCGCCCATACTCCCCCCCGGGCACGCAGGCAGAGAAGCCCGGACAACAGGTTTCGGCGGGGTTCCCCGCCAGGGAAATTTCGCAGCTACGCCCCCCTCAACGCCTCGAAGGCCCAGGTGCTGATGGAGGTCAGGGAGCAGCTCCCTAGATCGGAGAGGATGCACACACACCCCGGGAAGCACAACCCCAACAAGTTCTGCCTCTACCACCGCGATC
Organism: Elaeis guineensis; assembly: GCF_000442705.2. Lineage (NCBI taxonomy): Eukaryota > Viridiplantae > Streptophyta > Magnoliopsida > Arecales > Arecaceae > Elaeis > Elaeis guineensis. The sequence goes on along the minus strand of NC_025996.2, from coordinate 124,075,801 downwards.
GCGGCCACGACACGGAGGAATGCATCCAGCTCCAGGACGAGATCGAGGAGCTCATTCGACGAGGTCGACTCGACGATTCATCCGCCGCAGGCCTGAGGATAGAAGAGACCGGCCAAGAGCCCTCCCGCCGCCTGAACCGCAGAAAAGGGAGGAGCAGCCCGGGGACCGGCCGCCCATCGGGACCATCGACTCCATCACCGAAGGGCCTCAAGAAGGAGCGGGAATACTGTAAATGTATCGCTTACTATTTCTCTTTGAATCTACTTTTCTTTTTAGCTAACATGCTCCTCCTACTTAACGTGGATGTATTATGACTGGATATGACCCCTCCAAAAACAACGGCCATGTCAGGAACAGGAGGAGAACCTCGTCCTGACATGAGCAAGGTCGAAGGCCCGGTTCTTTTAGACCGGATGGGGGGAGAGGCCTCACAACGTCCTAATGTGCCCCCACAGCCTTGTTAGGGACAGGAGGAAAACCTCGCCCTAACATGAGCAAAGTCAAAGGCCCGATTCTTTTAGACCGGATGGGGGGAGAGGCCTCACAACGCCCTAATGTGCCCCCACAGTCCTGTTAGGGACAGGAGGAAAACCTCGCCCTAACTTGAGCAAAGTCAAAGGCCTGGTTCTTTTAGACTGGATGGGGGGAGAGGCCTTGCAATGCCCTAATGTGCCCCCACAGCCATGTCAGGAACAGGAGGAGAACCTCGTCCTGACATGAGCAAAGTTGAAGGCCCGGTTCTTTTAGACCAGAGGGGGGAGAGGCCTTACAGCGCCCTAACGTGCCCCCACAAGCCAGGCTGATAACGAGAACCTCGCACCGGCTCAAGCAAAATGGAAGACCCGGACTCCTACGGGAGTCGGGTTCCGCCGCCCAGGAAAGCTTCACCCGGACTCCTACGGGAGCCGGGTTCCGCCGCCAAGGAAAGCTTCACCCGGACTCCTACGGGAGCCGGGTTCCGCCGCCAAGGAAAGCTTCACCCGGACTCCTACGGGAGCCGGGTTCCGCCGCCAAGGAAAGCTTCACCCGGACTCCTACGGGAGCCGGGTTCCGCCGCCAAGGAAAGCTTCACCCGGACTCCTACGGGAGCCGGATTCCGCCGCCAAGGAAAGCTTCACCCGGACTCCTATGGGAGCCGGGTTCCGCCGCCCAAGAAAGCTTCACCCGGACTCCTACGGGAGCCGGGTTCCACCGCCAAGGAAAGCTTCACCCGGACTCCTACGGGAGCCGGGTTCCGCCGCCCAGGAAAGCTTCACCCGGACTCTTACGGGAGCCGGGTTCCGCCGCCAAGAAAGACTTCGCCCAGACTCCTAAGGAAGCCGGACTCCATCCGCTACTTCGCCAGCAAGGATTAAAAATGGTGGCGAGACTTGGCCACATGACGAGATCGGAGGGAAGGGGAGAGTCCCTTCCCACGATGACATCTAAGCCAAACAAGCCAAACGATGAGAAAGGGTCAATGGACGACAATATCGGTGCTACGCGTGGGCAAGGTAATACAAAGCGCTTTTTCTTCATTTCCGATATACGTACTACAGGGCCAGGACGGCCAGGGAAAGAGGGACAAAACGACAAGAAGAAAGCAGCTACAAAAAGGGGGTGACTACAAAAGAACTCTAAGGAGGTCCTGCTCCCTCCGACCTAGGGTTATCACCTCCATCCCTTAACCAGGACTGCCTCAGGTTCTCCACTGCTTCTTCTAGTTCTTCCTTCTTCCGCAGCGTATCCTGGAGCGTCTCACGAAGATGTCGGCTCTCTGCCTCCGCTTCTCGACGCCGCTTCCGCAGAACTTCAGACTCCGCCTCCGCATCCGCGACGGCCTTCCGCTCGAGCGCCAGTTGGATTTTCACTTGCTGAAGTTCGACTGTCTTCTCCCCAAGGGAGACGGAAATCCCCTCGACAGTGCCCCTCAGGGCTAGGAGCTCTTTGGTATCTTGGGCATTAGCAAGCTGCACCCTGGTAACCAACTGCCTCTGGAGATGAACGACCTCGTCCGCCGCTTGACGGAATCTCCCTTTGTACTCTTCTACCTGCCGGCGCCAGCTGGCCCGCTGCACATCGTGGCTCATCTCAACATCTTGAAGCTGCTTCTGGAGGTCGGAGACCTTCTGCGACCATTTCTGCTCATCCTGCGCTGTGAGCCGGGATGAGTTCCCTTCCAGCTGGCCGATCCTCCTCTTCGCAGCTGACAGCTCCACCTTAAGGGCGCTGATCCTGGCTTCTTGAGCTCAAGTTCGGTCGCTGGCGCTCTTCGTACATTCCTCGAGCTCCTTTGTGAAATTCGCCTTCCTCCGGCTATAGTCCATGATTGCCTTCACTTGGAGACTCCTGAAGTGGGCGGCCTCAGCGGCGGCCTCGGAATAGCATTTTTTCGACTGGCGGAGCTCGCCCTCCGACTTCTTCAACTTCTTCGTCAGGTGGAGGACCTCCTTTTTCAGCCGTTGGATAGTTGACTTCAGCGGGACCCCCAGGGGCAAGGGGAGTGCTTCGGCAGGGCACTGCCATCGAAAGATGCAAACGTCAAAGACCGACTCATTACAAGAAGAAAGGCAGAAAAGGAGGGGCAGGGGGAAGGAAAGGCCATCCACAATAAGAAATTTGACTTTATTGATTAATTTTGAAGACAAACGGAAAGGAAGTATGGTGACAAAAGAAAGATACAAGATCGGAGGTCTCAGACCTCGGGGGCAGGGGGTGGAGAGCTCGGCGCGGGGGGTGCGACTGCGGTAGCGGCGGGCGAAGGACCGGCCTCGTCATCAGACTCCTCCAGAAAGCCGAGATCAAGGTCAGCGTATTTACTGGCCACCCTCTCTCGGCAGAGCTCGAACCCCTTGGTGAACGCCTCCAGGCCGAACTGGACGTTCAGTTCTCTCATCTCCGCGGAGGCCTTGAACTCCTCCACCGCAAGGGTCCTGGCCTCCGAAACCAGAACCGGAGTCTGCTCGGCCAAATGGGCGACCTCGGCCTCCGCCTTCCTCGCCGACTCCTCCAAGCTTCGTCTCTCCTCCTCCCGGGCTTGTCTTTCCTCTTCCCGGTCTTGCCTCTCTCTCTCCAGGGCCTCCCGGAGGGCGGCCACCTCGGCCGTCTTCGCTTGAAGACGAGCAACCTCATCCTGGCAGTGCTCCTCCGCCTGAAGGAGGTCCCTTCTCATGCGGCTCGACGCCTCGACATAGGCGAAGAGCTGGTGCCCAATCTGCAAAGACGGATAGAGAATTACAACAAAGACCGAGCGATCATGCAAATAAACATCCGCTTACCTCAAGAAAGGACCCCAAAGTGTCCCAGGCCCGCTGCTCGGGATCGGTGCGGTCGATCCTCTCCATGACATCGGACAGAATGCAGCCATCGAGCAGCCGCCTGATCAGAGCCTTATCGTTGAAGGGGTTCTCCGATCCCCCCTCGGAGCAGACGGACTCGTCTACAGCGGCTCGGTGGCTGCTCACCCTGGGGGCCACCGATTTCCTCCTCCTCCCCGCGGCGGGCGCCTCTGTGGGGCGAACCCCCAAAATGGGGATCCCAGTCGGCGGGCTCCTTGAGGAAGCCCGGGGGGCTGCTGGCTCGGCATCCGAAGGAATGTCGATGGTCGGGGTCGCCTGGACGGGTGCGGCCAAGCTCGTCTCCTCCACCTTGGCCCTCTTCGCCGAACTGGAGGTCGTCGCGCCCTTCCTCTTCTGAGCTCTCATAGCCTTGGCGAGCATCCACGTGGCTTCGGCGTCCATTGCTAAAAAAAAAAAAAAAAAAAAATAGGAAAAGAAAAAAGAAAGAAGAAGCGGCACCAATCAGTCCAGAGTCAAAAAAAAAAAAAAAAAAAAAGAGAGAGAAGAAGAAGGCAAGAAAAGAAAAGATAAATACTTGCTGGATCCTGAGGGCTCAGGCCGATGTTGAAAAGAAGCTGCTCCCTCAGAAGGTTAGGAAGGGAAGGAGCGGGATAACTCAGAAGCTTCTGGGCAGCCTGGAGGTCGTCCTCTCCCAGGCTGGGAGCCCGACGGACGGAATCCCTCAGAGACCCCCAAGGGGGCAGACCTAGTTCTAGGGTCGGGCAGTAGACAAAGAGAAATTTCTCCTTCCAGTTGTGAATCGAAGAAGGGGCGCCCTTCAGCAACCCCTTCTTACCGAACTGGGGGGAGAAGTACCACCAGTCCTTCGCTGAAGGATGGCGTTTGAAGGTGTAGAAATGCCTGAACAAGGAGAGGGATGGCTGGACCTCGGCTATATGGCAGAGAGAGAGAAACCCTATCAAAAACCTAAAGAAATTCGGGGCCACAGAGGCGAGAGAAATGTCTAAGAAGCGAAAGAAGGTGGCAACAAAGGCAGGAAGCGGAAGCCGGAGTCCGGCGCGGAATGCCTCCTGGTACAAACAAAAGCGACCAGGAGGGGGAGCGCTGGCCCGGTCAGAGGGGCCAGGAAGCTCCAGGTCGTACTCCGAAGGAACCCCGTACCGAGCCCTTATCAGGAGGAGTTCGTCCGGAGTCGACGAACATGGAATGGCGCCCGATGCGAAAACTGGGCGAGGCCCTGCCCCGGATGCGAGTTCGTCCGCAGAGACAGGGGCTTGGGGGTTCGAAGCAGAAGAACTCCCAGAACTGACGGGGGCAGAAGAGTCGGAAGACATTTTTCGGGGGGAGAACCTAAAGGATCCTAGAAAGGCAAACCGAGAAGGGAACGAGACGCCGAAGGTCAACTCAGAAGAAGACACAAAAGAAATGAAAAGAGGAGAAGCCCCTAGGCGGTAAGAAGAAGAAGGTTGGCACTAACCTATCTTGCTCTGGAGACCTGGGGAGCGAGAAGCGGGAGGCGCCTACGGCTCGAGAGGGCGCTCGCTAGAGCAGGCTCTCGGGGAGAAGACAGACGCCAGCAAGAAATCAGAAATGGAGTAGGACGCCTGAAGGGGGGAGGACGGGTTTAAATAGACCCTGGGATCCGACGCCATAATGATCGCGAATCCCCCCAGGCCAGTCCACATCCGACGCGTGTCCCACTCCCCGTGGCAGATGGCTAAAGACGGCTGGCGGTTGGCAGGATCATAATTGCACCGTACCTAGGCCAGCGTACCTACGGGGTTTTCGAAGCATCCCCTCATACCGCCCCAATTCGAAAAGACTCCGGCACGCGCTCATTTAATGCCAAAATATCTGGGAGCGGCAGGGCACAGGATTCGAAGGGACGGTTCCGACTGTACCTTTATGTACTTCCTTCATTTGAAATTCAAACTCGGATGTAGGGGGACTGGTGTTGGGTATAAAATACCCACAGCCAAAACCCTCAGCGGAATCGACATCAGCGCAGCTCCGCCCGGGCTCCACCGCCGACAGCAAGTGCAGCTCCGCCCGGACTCCTACGGGAGCCGGGCTCCACCGACGACAGCAAGTGCAGCTCTGCCCGGACTCCTACGGGAGCCGGGCTCCACCGTCGATAGCAAGTGCAGCTCCGCCCGGACTCCCACGGAAGCCGGGCTCCACCGACGACAGCAAGTGCAGCTCTGCCCGGACTCTTACGGGAGCCGGACTCCACCGCCGACAGCAAGTGCAGCTCCGCCCGGACTCCCACGGGAGCCGGGCTCCACCGACGACAGCAAGTGCAGCTCTGCCCGGACTCCTACGGGAGCCGGGCTCCACCGCCGACAGCAAGTGCAGCTCCGCCCGGACTCCTACGGGAGCCGGGCTCCACCGCCGACAGCAAGTGCAGCTCTGCCCGGACTCCTACGGGAGCCGGGCTCCACCGCCGACAGCAAGTGCAGCTCTGCTCGGACTCCTACGGGAGCCGGGCTCCACCGCCGGCAGCAAGTGCAGCTCCACCCGGACTCCTACGGGAGCCGGGCTCCGCCGCCAACATCAGAACAGCTCCGCCTGGACTCCTACGGGAGCCGGGCTCCGCTCTCAGTATCAACTGCTGGTAAGCTCCATCCGGACTCCTACCAGAGCCGGACTTCACCCTTAACTTTGATTGCAGCGCAGCTCTGCCCGGACTCCTACGGGAGCCAGGCTCCACCGCCGACAGCAAGTGCAGCTCTGCCCGGACTCCTACGGGAGCCGGGCTCCACCGCTGACAGCAAGTGCAGCTCTGCCCGGACTCCTACGGGAGCCGGGCTCCACCGCCGACAGCAAGTGCAGCTCCGCCCGGACTCCCACGGGAGCCGGGCTCCACCGACGACAGCAAGTGCAGCTCCGCCCGGACTCCTACGGGAGCCGGGCTCCGCCGCCAACATCAGAACAGCTCCGCCCGGACTCCCCCGGGAGTCGGGCTCCGCTCACGACCCCAACCGCCAGGAGGACCTCTCCCGGACCTCAACAGAAACCGGGCTCCGACCGTTGCCGAGCTTCAATCGACAGATCCACGCCCCCTGACAGGCCCTCAAAACGGCCACGACCCTGCTCCACTTCCTGTGGCGGACTCCACGCAGTATCATCATTCCCTGACAGGCCGCAGTAACCATAGCCACCCTGCTCCACTTCCTGTGGCGGACTCCGCACAGCTCCACTATCCCCTGGCAGGCCACAGTAACGGCCACGAACCTGCTCCACCTCCTGCAACGGATACCATGCGATTCTCCTATCTGCTGACAACGGACGCTGCTCCACCCCTCATAACAGATTCCACGTGGCGGGCCGAGGTGATGGCCACGCGTCTGCTCCACTATCTTTCGCAATCAATTCCCCTGACCATGGGCGGCCCACTACCAGGCGGTTACAAATATCGCCATCAGTCCATTGCCTCCTCCGTCTATAAAAGGGAGGCCCAGATACGTTATTCTTTAAGCTCATTTTCCTTATCTCAAAACTCTGCTAAATTCTCCGTTCGAGCACTCCATTCTTGTTGAGGCAGAGAACTGACTTGAGCATCGGAGGGTCTTGCCGGAGCAACCCCACCTCCGGTTTAGACTTCCCTTGCAGGTCCCGGCGGCGACCGCGGCTTCCCCGACTCCAACTTCTCCGGCGCAAGCAGATTTTTGCACCAACAATAATAAAGGAATAAAAAATAGAAATCAAATCGACCAACCTGCTTTAATTGAAAAACTATTGAAACCATTCAAATACTTGAGAAAACTACATGAACAAATCGAACCGATGCAAAACTAAACTGAAGAAACTGATTATATTTAGTCAAATATTTAGTTTTAGGAACCTCTTAAATAGAAATATCAGTTCGATTTTAAAAAATCACTTAAAACCGAATCGACTGAATCATTTTCAGCCCTAGTCATAATATGATGTAAGATGTCATAATTTTTTTAAAAAGGAGGGGCATTTTCATCATTCAAAATTTTAAGCGAAAAGATAGAACTGCAAACATTAAATGTATATTGGAAAGTGGTGGTTTCGTGGACCAATCGGCAAGGTGGTGCACTTCACATCGGATTTTTACACTACCCGCAGTGCACAAAGAATTTTTCATTCTCAGATTCATTAATAACTAGTATGGATTTGGTGAAGCAGTCTTCCACAGCCCAAATACAACTGTCACCTTCTTAGTTGAAGTTTATCATACCCACTATTGAATCCAAAATTGCCTTCAGTCTCCCACCAATTATGTGCAAACAAGCACCTCTTCCCAACTTGAAGTGACACACTTCCCTAAAGGCTGCAAATGAATTGAGATTAGTGACCCAACTCATTTAGGCCCGACCCAACCCATTTTTTGAAGATCCATGGGGCTAGATTGGATTCAAATATTAGACCCATCACCCAATCTGTACATTATATAGGTCCATTTTGGAGCTTCTTGTGACTAGGAAAGTTGAGTTGAAGGTCATGACAATCGCTGCATACTCATAGGAAACTTTTTTCACAAGCATGCAAAGCATCTTATCATGCTATCATAAAGCAACAGCAGAACAATTAGTCAATAACTTAAATCCAAAATATAACAATCTAAATTTTATATTTAATATGTCAGTAAATTCAATAATATTCAATACACCTTACATCAAATTCAATAAGACTTTCAATCTAAAATAAAAGTATGGAGGCTGTGCTTCTCATCACTCTTCTGTTCATATCTTGCATCATCTTAATTTTCTCAACATCTGTAAAAATAGTAAAAAGGAGATAATGAGCTATACAGTCCAGTAAGCAATGATCATCTCCAATAAATTTCATCAGGCATTAAAGTAAATAATCATCCATAGACAATAAGCATATAGATTTCATCAATTCGAAATCAATTTCAATTATGCAATATAATTCATGCTAAATTTATTTTTTTTCAAAAATTCAAGTTTCTTTCAAGATTTTAACTTCTTTCATTCTTAAGTTTTTTTCATCAACCATGACTATGACCATATTTTTTTTGTGGTAGGATTATAATACCGCATATCTTTTTGCGGTGAGCTGCAAATCATCTGGCAGCAAAGTCTTTCAGAATCACTGGTCTCGCTAACGATTTGTCACTGATCTCACTGGCGACATATCACTGGTCTTGCTGGTCATAAATCCTCAAGACGAATCAATTGCCAACATATATGCCCCCATTTGTGGGATCCTTTACATAGTCAGATTGTCAATTCATATTATTCTTATATCAAAATTCTTCATAAATCATGTTTTATATTCTAATTTCGATAAAAAAATATATAATCATATAGTATCGAAATCAATCAATATAATGCATCATGAAATCAATATATTCAATCATGCTTCATCATAACATTTCAAATAAGATATCTTTATAACAAAATATCATTCATCCAATTCATGCATCATTTCATAAATCATGTTAGAAAAATATATTATAATTTATCGATAAATCTAAAAAAAGTAAAGCATTACTTACCTCGAATGCTTTCCAATGAATCCACATAATTTTATAAATTTTTTTTCCAAAATTTTCGATTCATAGTTCATATCACGGTATCCCATCATCAAACATCTACAATCCTATACAGGATCAATTTCAATAATTAAAAAGACCATAAATAATTAAGAAAGATAAAATTTATGGACACCCGTATCCTATCATTTAGATGGGTCCAATCATCTAATTTCATCTGGTCAAAATTCAATTAGGATATAGTGGTCAAATATTTGACTACCGGATCAAATCAGATTTTCAAAGTGATAGGATCGAGATTCCTTCATTGAGTTCATCAATCAAGTAAAAAGAGAAAATCAAAGGAGAGAGAATTCATAAGGTACAATCTAAATTGATCAGGTGCCACAGTCCAACATCTCGATTGATGAAACCAAAATAATTTAATCAAGTCATGATTAAATCGGGATCATCGATGATCAAATCTAATAGTTCATGGTCTGATCAAGGTGTTGGCATACTACCTGACAACCATAGATCAGGATGCTTCCACCAGAATCGTTCAAACTCATCATCACTCAAACTCATCAAAATATAATTCTTTTTCTTGATAAATTTCAAAAAGATAAACTTCTAGAGAGATAAAATTCTAGAGAGAAAAATTTATCTGGACTAATCAAATGATATGGTTCAACAAATCCGATCAATCAGATCAAATCATACTGAAATTATCATATGGATAATTCAATAAAATCATGGAAAATAAAATCTAAAAATATTTGATCTGATCAAGATGGATGCTGGTATACCGTCCGACGATCACAGATCAAAATTCATCACTAAGGTCATTTAAATTCAACATCATTTTTTTCAAAATTCTAAAAAATTTTAGGAGAGAGAAATAACCTAAAGAGAAAAAATTTTAGAGAGAGAAATTAGAGGGAGAAAGTGGAGAGAGAGACTAGAGAGAGAAAGAGAAATTCTAGAGAGAGGAGAAGAGAGAGAAAAGAGGGAGAGAGAGAGGAGAGAGAAAATCCTCTCTCTTCTTTCTTTTTTTTTCCTTTTTTTACTTTTTTTCTTCTTTTTTTTCTTTTTCTTTTTCTTTTCTTTTTTTCTTTTCTTTTCTTTTTCTTTTTCTTTTCTTTTCCCTTCTTCTTCTTCTCGTGGTCTCTTTTCAACAAAACAGGGGACCATGAGGTCCCTCCCTTGTTCAGCCTATCAAAGGCCGCAGCAGGTGTGGTGGTGGCTGATGGCAAGAGGACTACATCACCACAGCTTGGAGAACCCAAATCGATGGTCGGCAGTGACCACCAGCATCGAAAATTCAAAGAAAAAAGGGGCAAAAAATAGGAGATATTTTCTCCAACAAAATCTAGCGAACTCGATCACCGACAATCATGCACACAAGCAAAGGAAGGAAGGGGAGAAGGGAGGAAGAGGAGCTGGGCTTACCTTGAGCTCCGATGATCTCTCTGGTGAGAAATTGATGCAAGCACGATGAAGGGCTTCTGCGGGAAAACTCTGGCGATCCTCACCATTTTGCCCTTGATTTCTTAGTAGGAGAAAGGGAGAAGAGGTCTCCCCTTTAAATAAGGCTAGAGGGGAGGAGTTTGACTCCTCCCCAGCAATGTTTTTCGACTCCGATTACGAGCCAATAGGGAGGAAGAAGACTCCCTATGGGAGTCTTCTTCATTTTTTTTTGTGGGCTTTGTGGGCCTTTGTGGGTTGGGTTATAACATTCTTCCCCTCTAAAAAAAATTTCATCCTCGAAATTTTTTTTGCTTAAGTCTTCATGATTTTTTACTTGGGATTTATGGTAAAAATCTCATTCACAAATATTTTAATATTCTAATTCTTGATACAAATTCATTCTTAAATCATTTCATAAGAAAAAGGTCAATACATCAAGTGTTGATCTAAAATAGAACCATTCATTTTCTTATTATCAAAATCAACATCTCAAAAATTTTCAATATTTTAAGATTTCAAAATCATGATCTTATTTCCTATAAAAATAATATCCGATATCTCATGATTAGTTCCAAATCAAGCCCATCTCTTGTAGATAGAAGAAAATCAATATCTTAATTCCTAAATAAGAATTTTATTTTTTTATTTTTTTATCAAAATACTAATCGCTCCTAATTAATCAACCCATCATAAGATAGGAAAACATACTTATGTGAGTCACATGATAATATCCAAACCAGTTGAGATTCAAAAAGTATTTTTCCTCATTTGTGCTTTCAAAGGTTGGAGATTCACTATTTTAATCTCGTCTTCGAACTTTTGATATTTTAATTTTTCTATGCAACTTCATCATTAAATCATTTCATAAAGAAAAGATCAATATTATCAATGTTGATTAGAATGAAGATCACTATTTCTGATCATCAAAATTAGTTGCTCAATTCTAGATAAGGATATCAAATTTTTCATCAAAAATCCTTAACTACTCATGATTTAATCAATTTATTACAAGATCATAAACAAAATTTACCACATTTTCCATAGATAAACTTTTGAGTATAAAAGAATCTAATATCAAAATTAATGTTCGATAAATAATCTCAAATTCTTTCTAATAAATAGAGAATTATTCAATTCTAGGATACAAAAAATTTATCTCTAAATATTCTAAATCTAAAATCAAAAATCAAGGATCCACTCATCTTAGAATTAGGATGGTAAATATTTTTGTAGCATAATAGGTGGAAGCACTACTTTTGAAAATCACAATAGGGATATCCAAAATAATCCAAAATTTTAAAATATTATTTTTTCTAATATCAATAGATTTTTTATATCAAATCATATCATCTATCATAATTCTTTAACTCAAAGAGTCAACATTTTTGACTTACTCAAAATAATCTAGATCATCATGCTTCCGCTATGTACTCTGTTCTAATAATCAAAATTTCTTAGGTTCACCAAAAAATTTTGATCAAATTATTTTTTTATCTTATCAATAGAAAAGATCTAAAAATTCAAATTTCAATTGAAGCTAAAGATTAACCTCCAATTCTCATTCCTATTTTTGCTGGTGTATAATAATCTTGATTATCCCTTGAGTCTAATATTATATTTAAAATCATTATATAAGTCTACTATAATCAATATGAATCAAATCTTAATTCTCATATCAATTTAATTAGATAATTTCAAATCAAAATCTTATAGTGAAATCACTAAGAAAATCCTTCGATGCTTCACCAAATTAGGATAAAATCAGAACATATAAGAATTTCAAATCATTATCTTTTCTAAAATTTTTATCATCAAAATTCTTATTATCTATCAAGTATCCTTTTATAACAATCATACAAGCTTCAAAAATTAAATCTTTATTTAATAGTGGATTCAATTAGGGACCTCATTAACAAAAATAAAGGAACTCCATACCAATTCCTAAATTGAAAAATTTTAAATTGTAAATTCACATGGGTCCCATAATCTTGAATAAATATAAATTGGATCTTTTTTTTTCTTAGTCTAAAGATAGCAGTTTTTCTTTAATAATCTCAACAACAACATCAGAAATTTTTTTGATTAATATAGATATGAAATCTTTAAATTAAAATTTTATACACATCATGAAATCTCCAAAAGACACAAATAAGATCTATTATTTAGATCCAAGGATGATAATTAAAGACTCTTGCACAATGAATATCCTACAATCTCATAATCAATTTCATCAATAAGGATAAACTTCTTTGCAATACCTCCAAATATATATTCATCTTAATATGCCACTTTATACATGATTCATATATCAAGTTCAATTTTGATAAATATTTCAAATCAAGTATCATAAAAGACTTTCTTAGTCCATCATGGAATAATATTTTTTTTCATCAAATCTTTATCTTACCAATAATAATCAACTTCTCATCTAGGAGTAATATCATAGTATTGTTCTCGTATCGAATTTGAGCTTACGATTCGCTTGAATAATCAATAATCAAATTAATAACCATAATACACAATAAAATTTCATGTCAATCTTTTTGTAATTACTTTTGATCAAAAATCTAACTAATCATATCATGATCCATAGATCATCCAACTTATTTCAAACTCTACATGTCATAATCTCTTATGGTCCTTTCATACTTAATCTCAATGTTTAACCAAAAATCATAAAAATTTTTCACAATACATCATCATAGATCTACACCACAATGATCCTAGTGTCTATCCACTTGCACTAATTCTATATCTGATTCTATGTTTCATAATTTATCCATTTATGCTCTGATGCTACTTTAATTGTCATGCCCCCAACCCAAAATTATAAGCTGAAGGTCATGGCAATTGCCGCATACTTATAGAAAATTCTTCCCACAAGCATGCAAGGCATCTTATCATGCTATTATAAGGCAACAATAGAATAATTAGTCAATAACTTAAATCCAAAATATGACAATCCAAATTTCATATTTAAAATGTCAATAAATTCAACAATGTTCAATACACCTTACATCAAATTCAATAAGACTTTCAATCTAAAATAAAAGTATGGAGGTTGTGCTTCTCATCACTCTTCCGTTCATATCTTGCATCATCTTAATTTTTTCAATATCTGTAAAAATAGTAAAAAAGAGATAATGAGCTAGACAGCTTGGTAAGCAATGATCACCTCCAATAGATTTCATCAATCATTAAAGTAAATAATCATTCATAGAAAATAAACATATAGAGTTCACAAATTCGAAATCAATTTCAATTATGCAAATAATTCATGCTAAATTTATTTTTTTTTGAAAAATTCAAGTTTCTTTCAAGATTTCAACATCTTTCATTCTTAAGTTCTTTTCATCAACCATGAACTATGACCATATTTTTTCTGTGGAAGGGTCATAAAACTGCATATCTTCTTGCGGTGAGCTGAGAATTATCTGGTAGCAAAGTCCTTTAGAATTGCTGGTCTCGCTGGCGGTTTCTCGCTGATCTCACCGGTGACATGTCGCTAGTCTTGTTGGTGACATAGATCCTCAGGATAAATCAATTGCCAATGTATATGCCCCCATTGGCAGGATCCTTTACATAGTTAGGTTGTCAATTCATATTATTCTTATATCAAAATTTTTCATAAATCATGTTTTATATTCTAATTTTGATAAAAAAAATATATAATCATGTAGTATCAAAATCAATCAATATAATGCATCATGAAATCAATATGTAAAATCATGCTTCATCATAACATTTCAAATAAGATATTTTTATAACAAATATCATTCATCCAATTCATGCATCATTTCACAAATTATGTCAAAAAAATATATTATAATTTATCAATAAATCTAAAAAAAGTGAAGCATTACTTATCTCAAATACATTCCAATAAATCCACATAATTCTATAAATTTTCTTTCTAAAATCTTCAGTTCATAGTTCGTATCGTGGTATCCCATGATCAAACATCCACAATCCTATACAGGATCTATTTTAATAATTAAAAAATATATAAATAATTAAGAAAGGTAGAATTTATGGGCAACCGTATCCTATCATCCAGATGGGTCCGATCATCTAATTTCATCTGGTCAAAATCTAGTTAGGATATAAATGGTCAAAAGTTTGACTATCAGATCAAATCAGATTTTCAAAATGATAGGATCGAGATTCCTTCATTGAGTTCATCAATCAAATAGAGAAAAAAAATTAGAGGAGAGAGAATTCATGAGGTACAATCCAAATTGATTAGGTGCCACAGTCCAACATCTCGATTGGTAAATCAAAATGATCTAATCAAGTCATGGTTAAATCGGGATCATGGATGATCAAATCTAATGGTTCATGTTCTGATCAAGGTGCTGACATACTACCTGACAATCATAGATCAGGATGCTTCCACTAGAATGGTTCAAATTCATCATCACTCAAACTCATCAAAATATTTTTTTTTCTTGTTAAATTTTAAAAAATAAACTTCTAGAGAGATAAAATTTTAAAGAGAGAAATTTATCTGGACTAATCAAATAATATGGTACAATAAATTCGATCGATCAGATCAAATCATGTTGAAATTATCATATAGATAATTCAATAAAATTATGGAAAATAAAATCTAAAAGTATTTGATCTGATCAAGGTGGGTGCTGGTATACTGTCTGACGATCAGAGATCAAAATTCATCACTAAGATCATTTAAATTCAACATCATTTTTCATAAAATTCTAAAAAAATTTAGAAGAGAGGAATACCTAGAGAGAGAAAATTCTAGAGAGAGAAATTAGAGAAAAAAAGTGGAGAGAGACTAGAGAGAGTAAGAAAAATTTTAGAGAGAGGAGAAGAGAGAGAAAAGAGGGAGAGAGAGGAGAGAGAAAATCCTCTCTCTTTTTTCCCTTTTTTTTCTTTTTTTCTTCTTTTTTTCTTTTTCATTTTCTTTTCATTTTCATTTTTTTTTTCTTTTTTTTTTTCTTTTCTTTTCCCCTTCTTCTTCTTCTCGTGGTCTCTTTTGGGCAAAATAGAGGACCATGAGGTCCCTCCCTTGTTCGACCGATCAGAGGCCACAGTCGGTGCAGTGGTGACCAACGGCAGGAGGACTATACCACCTCAGCCCGAAGAACCCAAATCAGCGATCGGCGATGACCACCGACGTCGGAAAACCAAAGAAAAGAGGGGCGAAAAATAGGAGATATTTTCTCCAACAAATCTGATGAACCCAGTCGCCAGCGATCGTGTACACAGGCAAGGAAAGGAAGGGGGAGAAGGGAGGAAGAGGATCCAGGCTTACCTTGAGCTCCAGTGACCTCTCCGACAAGAAATTGATGCAAGCACGATGAAGGGCTTCTGTGGGAAAACTCTGGTGATCCTCGCCATTTTGCCCTCGATTTCTTAATGGGAGGAAGGGAGAAGAGGTCTCTCCTTTAAATAAGGCCGTAGTGGAGGAGTTTGACTCCTCTCTGATGATGTTTTTTGATTCAGATTAGGAGCTGATCGGGAGGAAGAAGACTCCCTACAGTCAGGAGGAAGAAGACTCCCTACGGGAGTCTTCTTTGGTTTTTTTTTTGTGGGCTTTGTGGGCCTTTGTGGGCTGGGTCATAACAGTGGCTCTACGGTTCTCAACATTTGCTGGTGTCCATGACAATAGATTGAAGATTGAGGGTAAACATATTGCAAGATCTTTATTAGCATTCAAAATAAATATCACAAAATGTTGTAAGCTATTTTTAAGGTAGCACGGCATTACTACATTTTGGTTATACAAGATTGGTGCGATTTTGTCTCAAGAATAGCTGATCTCACACATACAACTAAATTAGCAATACTTTTTATTTTCTTTCTTATCATTTTGTTGGATGGGTTCAGCTTGTATCTTCCATGTGAAAAAATGATTGATATTTTTTTACAACATCAATCGTTGGAATGCACCATACATAGCTTTGATGCACAGCTTTAAAAGCATCCCTACATCTTCTCTATGCATAGCTCTTGGAGCATCTATTGCGCCATCCAACAATTATCGTCATAAAAGAACATGAATTATTTTTTTGCATGAAAGATACAACCTGAACCCTTGTTGGATATTCCCATGGTATTTAGCTAAAACTTCTATAGGAATCAGACTCGTTGGTCCATCTAATTTGTATTTTCTAAAAGCCTATCTAAATCTAAATAAAATTTGAACCATTAGGTGGTGGGAATTGAAAGAAAGACCCATGGAGGTCTTTTCTTTCTTTCCATAGGATTTAGGCTAGGTAGCATTCGGTTAATATAGGGCCATAATTAAATTGATGATCCAAATCACAAATCTTATAGAATTGTCAATCCAATCTTATAAAAGGATTTAAACAAGCCATTTGTAGGAATTTTAACCAGAACCTTATCATATTACCATTTTTTGCGGTCAGAGGTTGGATGGTTGGGTTGATCTCTGCTTCCGCATACGTAAGATATTGTTCATGCAACAGTAACCCCACTAGCCAAAGGAGACTCTGTGTGCATAGGGGGAACCCTTCCTCAGCACCATTCTATTACAATCAGGGGTTGGATGGCTCGATGGCTAGATTGATCTCTGCTCCTGCATGCATAAGGTATTGTCCACTTTAACTTTGATTGTCTTTGGGTCTTAGTGGGCTCTAGCTTCAGTAGGCCTTAGTAATTTTGAGCCTCATAATTTTATCCTTTAAAAGATGCCTAACACAGAAAAGAATGTCCCATTCTATATAATCAGAGTCCTCCCTGACTCATAACTGATGTAGAATCAAAGGTGCCCTTCTCCTATAACACCATTCAATATAGCATTTGGTATTCTTAATAAAAGCATCCGCTAAGGTGGCAACTTCATCTATGTTCACATCCATATAGTATTATTAAATAAGAGAGGAGAGGAATTTTGGCAATTTAGACTACATTGTTCATATTTTATGACCATAATACTCTAAGTTCTCTCTTCAATTACACATGTAAGAAAATATAATTACAAGTTAGATATACAATCATGAACACTTCCATTTATTTCTGCATCTCTATTTCTTATAAACTTTTATCAACATGTATTTATCTAAACATAAACTAATTAGACTCTTTTTAAACCCATCTCATCCATATCTCAAGCATGTTGAACCTTCTTTAAAAAAATAAATAAATAAGAGAGAAATAAAAATTGATATCTTTTTTCTAAGTCACATGTTTTATCTCCCTTATCTCTCAAATGCTTGAGCACTTTTTGGTTATTTTTTGTAGCATGCTTTGCACATGCTTAGTTTCTAATATATATATATATATATATATATATATCATGTACAAGGATGGACTACACTCCTCTTGAGTCTTGAGCAAAGAGGATATCTACTCTCTAGTCCAAGGTTTACAATTAAGCACCCAAATCAAGGATCCAAACCATAATCTATACAGCTAAAGATGCCTAGCAACAAGAAATTACATATTCTATTGGTATCTATCATATGCATCAAGTAGACAAAAGAATGACCGTTCTTGCAATGCTAATATTGTAAAACATAGATATATCATTTAAATAATGAATCTGCTTTAGTGATCACAAGTTATATATGAAAATATTTATAAGTTAAAAATTAATAGATTTTCATGCTTAGATCATAGCAAATATGTTCTCATATCATATTAGCTGTTCATTTTGTGCCTACTTGATGGATATGTTGGAGACCACAAAAAATATGACTTTTGATTTTTATGATCAATATAGTACATCTTAAATTATCATGCCCACTTATTGATTTTGAATCTAAGAAGAGTATAGACCTCTCCTTTAGAGAGTAGCAAGATCTATCATTTTATGTATGTATGCATCTGTGGTGGGGGGGGGAGAGACTAGAATAATGTCAATTAGATTTGAAGCTAAATCTAATTGTGTTCCCCACCATCTAATGCCCTCAATCTATACAAATTTTCATAAAGTAAAATAAAAGTTAACGGCCACCTTTCCAGTCATTTGGAGTTATTTTTCTTTTAAAGCCATTAATGTGGATAGGATGGAGATGAGGTTGAGTTTATGTTTATTTTGGAGTGTTTTTATTTATCATTATAGAGTTTATACTTATCTAGAGCATTTTTGTTTATTTTGAACTCATTTATATTTATTTTGAATGAATTTATGTTTATTCTATCTAAAATTTATATCTATCCCACATAGTTTATATATATTATAAGAAGATGAAAAGTGGTCTATTCTATCTGTCTACATTAAATTGCTATTAATGTTGATGGAATAGTTTACTTTCTATATCTCCAAGATAAATATAAACTATATAGGATAAATACAAACTTCAGATGGAATAAACACATGCTTTCAGAATAAACAGAAATTTGTCTAGAATAAATATAAATTAGTTCAAAATAAATGAAAATAGAATAAATAGAAATGCTAAAAAATAAGCATAAATTTTGTAGGATAAATAGAAATACTCTAGGATAAATATAAACCCAAATCTCAACCCTTGGCACATGTGGACTTCCATCTTACTGCATTAATAGTCTAGCCTTTTTATATTTCTCCATCCTATTTGTATTAATAGCTTGACTTTTTTATATCTTTTTATCCCATCCATATTGAGGGCCTAACTTTTTTATATTTTTTCATCAGCCTGGTTTTTTTATATATTTCGATCCCATCCACATCAATGGTGTAGCTTTTTATATATTTTTTTTAAATCTAAATGGATGAAAAATGTGGTTGCTAACCCTTTTTCTTTGTAAAAATCAATGTGGATCGGATGGTGGGGAACTTGGTCAGATTTGGGCTCAAATTTAATTGATCGGAACCTAGTCTAACTACATACGTACACACGCACATACACATACATATACATATATATATATGTGTGTGCATGCACGCATGTGTGTGTGTGTGTATATATATATATATATATATATATATATATATATATATATATATATATATATATATATATATATATATATATATATATATATATATATATATATATATATATATGTATGTATATATGTATGTATATATATGTGTGTGCATGCGCACATGCATGTATATGCATAGACATGTATATGTATGTATCTATGTACATATAGATAGATGAATGGATAGATGTGTTGATGTGTATATAGACGTGTATATATGTTTGCATATGATGAAACAAAGGATGCAGGTGGTAGCTACTATGACCAATTAGACCCTATCAAGATTCGTAGGAGTTAAAATTTTTGCCACATTTGTTTATAATTCTTTTATTAAAGACAATATTAAATTTTAGTAGTTTCTACATTTGTTATTGAAATAATTCTAGCATGTTTTTTTTAATTATTGAGTCATATTTTAAGAATGATTTTGTATTTGATTTAATGCCTGAATTAGGGTTAAGGGTCATGTTATACATGCATTCATCTAGTATATTGTATGGGGATAGTTTTTGGCATATCAATAAAATTTCTTGGAGGGAACTTCCTTCACCAAATGAAGGGTTTGGCTTTATTTGTGTATTGATCTTGGAATTGCAATCTCAGCGATCAAACCACTCTTCACCCTTCTTGCTATATGCATATATTATTTGTGTCTTTGTATGTGTTGTATGTATATGGTATCATGTCTAGGAACTCATTTCAATTTTTAAAGAAGGTGCAATCCAAATTTGAATATATAATAAATGAGACTTCTCTTTGCTGAGGTCTAAATGTAATAAAAGGCTTGTCATTATTTTTGAGGTGTTCATATCATCAAACTACAATCCCCAATAGGCATTTCCCAATAGGTGGATAAACTTATTCTTTATCTTTTCCTTTGTTATGTTATTTCATTAGGAGAAATACCTCTTGCCCCTCCATGGTTTCCACTTTCCTCTCATTCCTAGCTAGGCATTATATGAGATGCTATATAAGGGTGTAATTTTGAATAAGTTGTAATGCAAAAGTCTCAATTTTAGTTCATTGCATTTTCTACCCTCTCTTTTCTTGATTTCCTACGTGCAAGTGGCAAATTTCAAGAAGGTTTGGTTTGTTGTAGGGCTCTACAAAGTTATGACTTGTAAATCCCACTGAGGCTTTGCTGGTAAAAAGCAATTAACATCTTTAAGCAATACCATGTGCCTCAAAGCAATACCAAAGTGGTGTCTTGTTGGAGCCCATTTGCAAACTTACACTGAGTAGAGGATAATTAACGCTGATAGTAAGAAATACTACATGCTCAAGCCTAGAAGATTTATGTCTTTTTATTTCCCAACTCATCCACCAACATCTATCAAGCAATCCAAGTATATGTAAAAAGAAACGGCAAATGCAATGTAGCTTGAATAAAAAAATTGTGATTGAGGAATATTATTATTTGAAGAATATAAGATGCACTATTCTATGATTAAGCTTGAAATCATCATGTAAAGAATTTTCACTGTTGCGCCAATTGTGACTTGTAAGAGCACATGCATGGAGTTGAAGTTTATGGTATGGGATAATTTGCCCACTTGTAAGGATAGTGTAGACTATTAAATGGAAAGGAAGAATCAGTAATAACCACGAATGCTATATATCGAACAAATGGTATCAGACCTATACTAGGGCTACTATCATTTATTCTAATATATAGAAAATAATGGGGGAAATTCAAATCTAACAACTCCAATCTCATAAGGATGAAAGGGTAGAATAATACTGGATTTTATAGTCCCTCATTTCTCAAGTTAATTCTTTGAGAAGCGGGTGAAAAAATGAGGATTCATATAGAAGTTCTATTTTGAGTGATAGAACATATTAGCCCTCATCTGTAGATGAGGTTAGAGAGAGAGAGAGAACATATTAGCCCTCATCTGTAGATGAGGTTAGAGAGAGAGAGACACACACAACAAGAGTCCACAAATCAGTAAAAGAAGTGTAAGTTATCACATTCTAAAAGGTTCATGATTAGTTTGCGAGTATGCACCTCTATTCATCCCTTTACTATGTTGAGACTTGAGAAACAAGGAGATGGATATAAAAAGAGTGCATGTATCAGATGTGTTGAGATTAATCAATTGCTTCTCTTATCTTAATATAATTTGATATATTTTATGCAACCAACAATTTTGCAGTGCTGGTCATGTCCAAAGATCAAAGAAATCATATATATGAGTGATTCTGCCCTTGCTTAGGAAGTTTAACAAGAAATTCAAGGATAATGTGGTAATAGTTCCCAACCTTTCAAGGATAAATATTATATGAGATATTGGAGCAATATAATATGGTAATAGTTCCCAACCTTTCACACTCACCATCTTCTACCAGTCTCAAAAACCACATCTTAGTAATCATCTCTGGTTAATAAGTCTATCTAAAGCTGAAAATAGGACAATAAGAACTAGCTAAGCATTATATTTTTCATGTGGATATTTATTTTGCAGTCCTTCAATGGACTGTACTATAACAAAAAGTCCTTACTCACCATTTTCAGTCCATAGATGGACCATTTTATAACTTACGATCCCCTAGATGAGATTTTAAGCATTAAAAAACCAAAAATATCCTTATAGAGTGCTCTATCCACTCGAACTTCTAAACAACATCAAATTGCTCAATCAGATATCAATCACAATCAAATTTGGGCCAACTAGATGCGTGTTGCAAGATAGCAACTCGCTCTTTCTCTTCTTCCTCCAATGGTGATGATATCCACATATTATCCTAACAGCATCCACCGCTCCCTCCATGCTGCCCTCACCTTCCTCTCTGACCTAGCATTTTCATTCTCCTTTTTCACTGCATCACTGCTTTTCTCTATGACCTCATCCTCACCAACACTGACTCCAGCCACTTCTGTACCTTCCTTTAGCTTCGCTTCGCCATCTCCTCCACCACTCCTAGCCTTGCCTCCCTTAGCATCTCCCTTATCTTCTCCCTCAACTCCCTCCATTTCTCCATCTGCTTCTTCACTGTCCTCTCCCTGGACACCATCGCCACCGCTATCAACCCCCTCAAAACCATTGCTAAGATCTCCAAGTAGGTTAATGACTCCAATCCTAAGTGCATCATCACCGTCCTTGTGCTTTGGCCCAATGTTGCCTTCTTTGGCCTCTTCGCCATCATTCTTGGCCCCAAAGACTTGCCTTTAACTCCCTTTGCCCACCTTCCCGTCACCTCCTTCTCCAAAATGATCTCGATCAATCTCTATTAGGATAAGATTGTCTCCTTAATTTATCTTTGCAATTCATGAGGAAGGCATCAGTCTGTACTTTGGCATGTGAATATATTGGCAATGGTGTCAAACTTAAGTGTAGGTAAAGCTGATACTATGAAGATAATAGATTGAATATGGATATACAATGTTTGAAGTTCCTTGAGGTTGTAATTGCTTCATTGGAGGGGGCTTTTTTTGTTGTCAAGCCATGTATAATAACTTTGATAGTTTGAGCTAACATACATACAATAGGCATTTAGTTTTCCTTTCTTTCTTTGTGATTGCATGGTGACATACTTGAGCAGCTTAATTAGTCAACTTGTGATGACTAGGAGAGAATTGATGGATAGCATAATGTCATCCTCCAGAATATCATACACCATTAATCTAACATGTATATAATTAACATATCATGATATATAGTCTTTTAATCTAGCACACAATTGATTCAATATAATATATAGTTAAAATATCATGGTACATAGTTAAACAAATATGGTATATAGTTATTTTAGCCTTGCACATAATTAATCAAATATGGTGCATAGTTAAATAAAAATGATATATAGTTAAATAAACATAGTATATAGTCATTTTACCAGGTATATAGTTAATTTAATGGGGTATAAAGTTAATCCAATGTGCATGGTACATAATTAATGGATTATATACTATATGATTAAATAAACATGATATCAAATTATTTATCTTGGTACACAGTTAAGGAATCAAGATATATCGTTAAACATGATAAATAGTTATTGCGGTAGCAATCCATCTTTGGGTCAGATTGGCTGGAGCTAGGTGGCAACAGCGGATTGATGATGGTAGGATGGCTGTGGTAGAACCTATAAGAAAAGTCTCCAACCAGAGTTGGCTCTAGTGGAGACCCTCCGATGCTCAAGTTAGATCTCTGACACAGATGGAAAGGAGTGAGCATGTAGGAAGAAAAGAGATTTCATATTTTGGAGTCTCCTATAGGTTTTTATTTATAGATAGAGGCTGAAGAACCATGAGAAGAAAGAAGAATCAGATGGTTAGTTTTACTTTATATGATGAGATTCGCCTATTATCTCCTATTTTATCAGGAGAGATATATTTGTTATCTCGTCTCATTGGAAATGCTGGCTTAAATGGTTGGCTTTGACTTATCAGATGAGATATGCTCATTATCTTCTTCTTTATCTGCTCTGTAGCCAGCCATCATGTCATGGTCATTTGAATTTGAAAAGAGGTATTAGATTTTCATATCAGATTGGATCCAGCAAGGAGACCTCGGATGGATCGACGGTATGGTTGGCAGGGGTGTCTCTCTGGTGCTTGTAACTGGGATTGATGGCCGAAGTTGGGATCAATGGCCAAAGTTAACAAGCTGATAGTACCACTTAAGATAGTTCGCCCGAAAGGTGGAATTGGCAAGATCCAAACTTGTTTCGATCTTCCACTTGCCTATATCTTCGGCTAGTATGAAATCACCCCCAACATAAGCCCTCAACTCTTAAGTTTGAGCTAGAGTTGGTTCAGATAAAAGGAGTATATCAAGTCGAAGCTGTCGAAGATATGGGACACGTGTATTTACTTCTCCTTCAATTTCAAACCGATCAAAGGCTCCTTTGATTTTAAATCAATCAAAGACTCCTTCAATTTTAAGCTGATCAAAAGTTTCTTTGATTTTAAGCCGATCGAAGTCTCCTTCAATTTCAGGTTGATCAAAGGTTTTTTTGATTTCAAGCCGATTAAGGGCTCTTTCAATTTTAAGTCAATCAAAGGCTCCTTTGATTTCAAGCCAATCAAAGGCTTTTTGAGCTTCAGGCCGATCTAAGGTCTTTAGATCTTCAATCCAATCTTACATTTCTTGTGGCCCCTATAAAAGAGTTTGGTTAGTTACCTTGGCCTTCCCAGGTTGGTTTTGTTGGGTCAACTTTCTCAAGTTGGCTTGGATCGGTCAACCTTGGCAGCTCGGCCTTCATGAAGCTGGCTCTCAGGGGTTCAACCTTAGTCTTTTTGGCTTTTTGCTTGATAGCTCAACCTCAATTTGACTAGATTGGACTTCTGATAACCTCAGTCTTATTGTGATATTTGACCTTTTGAGGTTGGTTTTCTAATGGCTTAGGCCTTGGGCTACCTTTACGTCGGCTTGGGTGCTTAAGGACCCGTTGTCCCATAAAAAGAAAATAGAATAATCGATGGGGCTTGAAAGCCTCTTATCATGAGAGTTGTGAGTTTTATTTTAGAGCCCTTGGATTTTGCTTGGCTCTTTCTTATTGTTCGCCTGGGTTTAGACTTATTTTTGCTTCGATTTGGCCTTATTTTGGGCTTTAAATTGACCTTCATTTTGGCTTTAGATTAGTTTGAGTCTGGCTTCGGATTGGTCTAGTTCTAGCTTCAAACTGGTCTAATTCTAGATTTCATATTGGGCTTCATTTTGACTTTAGATTGGCATGATTTTGGCTTCAGATTGATCTTCATTTTGACTTCAGATTGATCTGATTCTGGCTTTAGATTGGCCTGGTTTTGACTTTGGATTGACCAAAATCTGGGCTTCGGATTGGACATACTGCTTAGGAGATACCTGCTAATTTTCCCATCCTAGATCGAGATTTTTGACAAAGGCCCAGGCTCGCTCAAAGTGAAGATCTAATTTCAATACTCCTAGATCCGTTGTGCACTAGCCTGGTCAATGTTGCACGTGACTCAGTCTATGATTTTGCATAGGGGTGATGGGATGATGACATCAGCTCCAACGGATTGGTTCCACCAGATTACTCTTTGATCATCATTGATCAGCCGTCTCATTGCATAAATCTCACTGTAGGCCCTCGAGATCTTGGCTAGGTCACATGGAGCCAAGTCTCATGCATCGGCCTCTAGGAGATAGATGTTGGCAATGGTCAGTGGTCATAGGAGGTTCGTGATTGGAATCAGATCTAAAGTCCTTGATGGTTGCATCACCGCATAACACAAATAATCCAAAGATGAGCCCAGAACTGTCATGCCATCTTCATCATTTATTGGGTGGCTTCGGTTTTCTTGATTGTTGTCGAGATACTCACCATAGAAGACCCCATCGTCGAACTCAATCTCCATGGCAGTGACAAACTTAGGGCACTCATGCCTCCATGGGTTAAGGTTGCGATGTGCTCTGCTGCTCATCGAGTTCATGTCGAACCATTTCATGCTCTGCACATACTCGATGTAGTCTCCAAGGTTTCGACTGCTGGTGGCTGGACTCTAGAACTCTATCGTAGATGCTGCCATAGAGGATACTGAAGATGGAGAGGTGGTGCAGAGGGTGGTGTTGGCGTTGTGGTGGCCTTGTGGTTGATTTGATCGCTGCCACCCATGCCGAAGAGGGCATTGAACATGCCCGATTAGCTTATGGTCGATTCGACCGCCACCACCCATGCTAGAGAGGGCATTGAACACACCCGGGTAGCAAGGGTTTTTATTTTTTTTTGGCAGTCTTCTTAGTCCATGGGGAGATAGGCTTTCGAGATAGGCAAGCCCCTCCTTTTTCTTTTCTCTTTTTTTTTTCTAGATCTTTGAGGCGGTGCTTCAAGAGGTACTCCAATCGATCCTCTCTCTCTCTTTGAAGGATCGAGATCGATAGAGTAGGAACCCACTCTGAACTAGCCAATCATGCTTATATCGTCTCTGGCTGAGCATCTCCATAAATTCCTTGGTGTTGGGTCTAGCAATAGTATCAAGTTGTTGAACAAATCAGATTTGGTCATGTCAATACAACTATCAATAATAGAGAGGCTGTTAGAGGCCTTGTTCAAGATGATGTGGGGTTGATGTGCCTCCATAAATTTGTTGTGATTTTTTTTTGGGATCATGCTAAGAATTTAAAAATCTAGAGGAGGAAGTGTGAGTCTATCATGATAGAGATTTTATAATTTTATTCCTTATCTGGATGCCATGATATCCTTTCTTGCTTGGATCTCCCTTTCTTACTGATATCCTTCCGCATTTGGAGCCTTATTTGAATGTCATGATCTCCCTCCTCATTTGGATTCTTCTAAAAATTCAATTTTTGAAATGTAAATGAGGACATAAAAATGATTTAAAAATTGAGGAATTTTCAT
>NC_025996.2:124029227-124049259 GCF_000442705.2 Elaeis guineensis | reverse complement strand
GCTGAATTTTAAAAATTAGGATTTATGCTCATAAGGCTTGATGCTATACATAAAATAAAAAGAGTATGATGATCAACATATTCAAGCAATAAAGCAAGATTATTGCAAATTAATTAATAATCAAATCATTCAAATGATGGAGTATGATTATTATAAATTATCAAAATCAAATATTTAAACTAAATAATTTAGTATATATATTGATGGCTTGATGTGTGAAGAGTTTAACATTTACCAAACATCATACCTATCCTTTTTCATTCCAAAGCATCCATCTTTAAAAATTTTTCTCTTTTCATTCTATTAGATGCTTGGAGTACCTACAAAATTATTTTATAATTTTTAGTGACCAAACCATTTTTGATCCATTAACATTAAAGCACATAGTTCCTTTTGGAATCTAAATTTATTTTATCAAAGTATAGCCAATTCACTTAAAATTATATTCTGAAATTTTATGGCCTACTTTGTTATATCTCTAGCAAATGATTGAATGATTTTCATAATAAGCTCTTGAAAATATATTTTTGACTATTTTTATTTTTTTAAATAATTTAAACTAATTTCAATTTTCTAGAAAATAAATTTTTGACTTTTCAATATTAATTAAAGCTTTTCATAACTAAATGTAAACTTTTCAGCAATTGACTTCAATATTTCAATCTCTTTTCTAAATTTGATATTTTTGTCCATTAAAGATTTTTTAGACTTCAAAATAATTTTTTTTTCTTCATCTAACATTCTTTTTCTTTCAATAAGTCATCTTTTTCATCAAAATTTTATTCTTTTCTTTAGATAAAGATATATTAAAACTTTTAAGCTTCTTATTTTTTTTAGTCTTAACTTTTTTATATTATCCATTAAATCATTGAAGATTTTATATAATTCATTAAACATAAAATCAGAAGAATTTTCAAGATTTATCTCATTATCATTAGCTAGGAGGCAAAGATTGGCGATTCCTTCTTCCTCTTTCTTATTTTTCTTTTCTATGCCTTGCTCCCTCTTAATCAATAATGTCTTTTTTTTAATTTCTTTTTCTTCTTTTTCTTTCCATCCTCATGAGCCATGAGGTATAGGTTAGGGTGAGCTTCATTTTCTTCTTGGAAGCTTGATTCTTCTTTTTGATTTTCTCCCTCATAGGTTTTTACCAATTTTTTTATACTTGCTTAGCTGAAATACATGAAGAAATTACATTAAATGCATCTATGTCTAAAGAATAATAAAGTAAATTTATTGCTTTAGCATTTAGTTAGATTATCATGCTCAATTAATGCATTGGGTGTATGTAGACTATTGACTATAATTTTTCATAAATTATAATCGCATGCTTGTATAAAAATTTTTATCCTAGCTTTCCAACAGATATAATTTGATCCATTAAATAGTGGGGGTCTATCTACAGAATTTTTTCATTAAATAAGAATTTTTATTTATATTATTATGATCTTTAACTCTAGATCGCTAGGTCAACAACAAGTAACAGAACATCTGCTCTGATATCACTTGTTGCCCAAAAAAATAGCAACCTAAAAGGGGGTGAATTAGTTTCTTTAAAAATTTTAGGTAAATTAAATTTTATGCAAATATATACTTCTAATGAGATTAATTTCAGTGATTGTGTTGTATATGATATATGCAACAGCAGAATTAAAAAATAAGTGAAGCTATATAAGAATTAAACTAGTGCAAAGCAAATAAGTAAAGCAAGTAACATAGACAAAATAAAACACAACACAAACACAATAAATTATAGTGATTTGGTACAATCCTGCACCTACATCCACTCCTTAAGCTCTCCTTGAGAATTCTATTATAATCCTCCAAATAACAGTGTATTTGTTTTATCCGAGCTCACAAACAAATCTAATTGATTTTTCAGGATCACCAATCAAAATCTTATACTGATTATTTTTTAGATTCACAATCAATCCAATTGATTTTACTAACTCACCAACCAAATCTATAATATCCAATTTCGAGCTTAGATGAACCTTGACCCCAAGTTTTTTTCTCCTAAAAATAATTGTAAAGAAAATAAAAATACAAGAAGATTGAATTTCAACACAAATTAAAAAATAAACTCTCAAAGCTTGAAAAAGTTGCTGATTATTCGCTTGATTGAGGTTTGAACTTCTCTTATTTGAAGCTTGAGAGGATGTAGAAAAAGTTGGAGAAGATTTATATTAAAAGCATACTTAAAATTCTGCACTTAGTTTCTCTCTTTTCTTTCTCTTAAGGATATTCAATGGTCCTCATATAAACTGATGTGTTTCTCCTTTTAATCTTCTTCTCTTCACTTTTCATTAAGATTGAAAGCTTTTAAATCTATTTTAGAAGCTAAATTAGTCATTTCTAATTGTTAGAAAATAAAACCAGCCATTAGAAATAATTCTACATATTTTTGAAATTCTACAGAACTAGTCGTTAGATTTTGAGTTGATTGGGATATGATTTGAGTCAACTCAAGCTGTTTGTAAGATCACTCAATTTTTTTTCTCAAAAATCTGATTTTCTATCTTTTTTCTAAGAATTTTAGCTTAGATATTCGAGTTGACTCAAAGATCCAATTGAATTTATGTGAGTCTACTCAGATCTTCTATATTTTTTCTTTTGAGTTGACTCGGATAACACTCAAGTCAACTCAAGTATATGTCGGTTGAAATTCTAATATGTCAAAACTATTTTTCTTCACTATTTTAACTCGAGTCAACTAAGATAAAATTTGAGTCGACTTGGATGATAACCAACTAAAAATTTTTGTACATTTTTTTGCTTGAGGGGTTTTTTATCTTCAATCTTTGAGAACTTCTTCCACCTTGATTTTTAAGGTCTTTGACAGCATTTAGGGTTCCACAAGCTTCTTGTTTGAGTCTCATTTGACTATCAATCATCATTCTTTTGAGAGAATTTTTTTTACAAATAATTTCTTTATTTTAAGCACCTAGAAAATCCTATATTCACTTATGAACACATAATTAGTACCATAATTACTTAATATTTTGTAATCATCAAAATCAATCATAGGATCAATATGCAAAAAATTATATAAAGTATTAGAAAGCTATATATATTATTCAAGATATCATATATATATATTTACAGGAAGTCATATATATTGTTCTAGATGTTATATATTCATAGAAAGTCATATAAGATGTAAAAATTATATATTATTTAGGATATCATATATATTTCATAAAAAATCATATATGTTATTCAGAATATCATATATATTTTTAAAAAGTCGAACAAGATATTAGAAAGTCATATATATTATTTAGAATGTTGTTAAGACTAAAAAGTCATATATATTATTCAAAATATCATATATATTTATAAAAAATGATATAAGACATCTAAAAGTAATAATACTATTCTTTCTTTGTTCTGTAGAGGGAAAGATATTTTTATCGCTGAAAATGTGACAAAGAAAAAGTTGGCTGGCATTCAATATTTGTCCCATTATTAAATATGCTATGTGGTCCAATATGATTGGATAGTGTGCTCCATGCCAATTTTATTACACCACATGCAGTACATAAAGACTTTCTTATATGTGGAATGGGTCTAATATTTGAATTCAACCTAGGCCCATAGATCTTCAAGAATGGTTTGGTCAGGACTAAATGGATCAGGTCGCTAATCCTTATCCATTTGTAGCCTTGTGCTTCTTTGCACATAATTGGTGGGAGACTGAAGGCAATTTTGGATTGAGAAGTGGGTACATTAACCCTCAATGAAGAAGATGATAGTTGCATTTGGGCTATGGAGGACTACTGCACCAAACCCATACTGGTTGTTAATGAATTTGAGGATATAAAAGGGCTATCACAATCTCATAGAGTTGGTACCAGAATTTCTTTTTTTGGGTAAATATACCAGAAGTTCAGTAGAGTGATTTTGTGTGTGATTGACTCTACCAATTTGTGGAAGCATTCTACCCTTGCAAGGAATATCAGTGAACAAGTTTTTCCTAGAAGATAAAACTAAAAACAGACTAAATATGGATCAGATACTATATCCATATCTATATTTATTTTATTTAATAAATATAAATATGGATACAAATAATCAGATATAAAAATTTATATACATATGTATTTTAAATAGAAATGGATACAAATCAGATTATAGAAATATGGATATAAATATAGATATAAATTAGATGATTAAACTTTATGACTGTAGAATCAAAGATATTACTAAGTGGATGACAAATCAAATAAATATCATATTGATATAATTATTTTTTATTAAAAATTTATAAATATTATATAAAGTTAAGTAAAATTATAAATAAATTAGATATTCAAATATAGATTGAATAATTATCTATCTATATCTATTTTTTAATAGATATAAATATGTATATTAATTGAAGGAACTTCTATCTACATCCAGATAGATTCGGATATGAGAACATATCTAGATGGGCCACCAATGATCCTCCACTCAAATATGAGAATGAAAGGTAAGATATAAGTTGATTAAAGTAATAACAATTTCAATGATATGCATCAAAAGTGAATTTTTCTAAAATAAGCAAAGATTTGGCTCCAGCATAACTCAGTAAAAATAAAGTGCTACAATAAAGGAAATCATTAAACTAGACAATAGTGGACGATACAAAAACTCAATTACTGATCAAATACAACCCCCTATGAAATAAGCAGCTGCTCAATTCAACCGTACAAACCTAAATGTAGATCACTAAGCTTATAGGATAAGTTAGGAACAAGTCTGAAAACTTCAGCTACTTTAAAGCGGTATCTTGCTCTGAAGCCACCTCATCAAGGAGAGCTAAGTTCTGGTTGGTTAGAAACCCCTAAGGCTAGTAATGTGCGAGGCTTTATGTGAATCGAGCCTCAGTTAAGATGCATAGATATCAGCTAAGGAGTTTCAGGTGTCATCAGGTACGGAGGGTATAGAGGCAGACCATATTTCTGCTTTGAAGGAGTGTAATGATATAGTTAGACAAAGGAGCTATTGGTCAAGTCATACATAAGCAACTCAAGCAATTAGAAGAGCAAGTGGGGTTTGGGGTCGAGCCTGATGTTGAGGAAAGGGATGAGCAGGATTTTGAAGATTTGAAGAAAGCTAATAATGATACAAATGTTGAAGTATTAGCTGAGAATGAGATGAATTTAAGGAAATCTTCAAGAATTAGGAAAGCTCCAAGTTCACTTGGAAGACTATGTGCAAAAAAGTTAGTTAAAAGTAGCTAAGCTTTCTGTTAATATTGTTAATAAGCCTTGTAATCAAAGTAACTAAGATGATTTGTTACTAGACTATAAAAATCTAGTTGATATGTAACATAAACCATTTTGAAAATTGATAATAAATGTGAGACTTGAGTCTCTTTTGGATAGGCTGCTTCTCCTAAAGCAGTAACATTGGTGGTTCGTTGAGAGTTGCTATATTGGTGAAAATCAATGGGTGCTTCTACAAGAAATCAAGGTGCTATAGTGGATGCGAATACAAATGAGATTTGTGACTTGAAGAATCATATGGCATGTCTTCAAGCTTAAACTCAGGCTCAATTGAGTTTGCAAGGATCTCAGATTGAGAGGCTGAGTACTCAAATGGTAGAGTTGATGTCCCTTATCAAGAATCAACATAATCAACCTCCTGCTGTTAATTAAATGGGGGTTGGTTCACAATCTCCACAAGAGGTGAGGATGCTACATTTTGATGTAGGGAATTCTTGGGTATCAAGATCTCATAAGCCCTATAAGATGGACATTCCAGTCTTTAATAGTAAGGATATGTCTTAGGATATTTGCATAGAAACAAGACTTACTTCAGGCTTAATGCTGTGCCTGAGGAGGATAAGCTCGAATTGGCTTCTATCAATCTTTAAGGGCCTGCCTCTTATTGGTATCAATGGATTTTTGGTGCCCATTTGGTTGGTTCTTGGTATGATTTTGAGCAAGGAATCAAGAATCATTTTGGTCCAACTTCATTTGACAATCCAAAGGTGGCATTAGCAAGATTATCTTAGAGCTTTTCAGTTGCTAATTATAATGCTCGATTTGAGAAATTGATGTCATCTATTTTTGATTTTGATGAGGATACTTTGGTAACCTTGTATATAGCAGGGTTAAAACCAGAAATCAAGGAGGAATTGTTGTTCAATACCTCAGAGATTGTTTGAGGCTATGAACATGGCTAGAGCTCAAGAAAAAAAGATTACTCGTAGGAGTTTTCTTGAAAGAATCAAGATGAGAATTCTAATTCAATCATTTCAAAGTCAAAACCTACAAATTATGTTGCTATGCCTGTGAAGAGTCCATCTACAAGTGAGATTCAAGATCATAGAGAAAAGGGCATTTGTTTTTATTGTGATGAAAGATGTGGGCCTAGGCATAATTGTAGAATGAAGGCTACTATGCTAATCTTTGAAGGAGAGGAGGAAGAAAAACAAGTTGCTATTGAACAGTTTAATGAAGAGTTGTTTGTGGATCAGCATCATTGCCTTTCAGAGATAAGTTTTAATGCTCTCTCTAATTCTATTCATAATAAAACAATAAGAATATATGGCATTTTGTTTGATATGATAGTAAGAGTTCTTATTGATTCTGAGGGTAGCCACAATTTCATATTAGAAAGTGTCATTAAAAGGCTTTCTATACTAGTAATACCAATTACCCCTTTTAGAGTGTATGTGGGTAATGGGGATTATATCATTTGTTCTTTTAACGTGGAGGGAGTGTCAATTCTGTTGCAAAATCAATTTTTCACTGTTGATCTTTTTGTATTACTAACCCATGATCCTCAGTTGGTTTTGGAAATACAATGGTTAAAACAATTTAAGAAAGTTCTATTTGATTTTATCATTTTGGGCCATTAATAACCAAATTTACTGCTGTTTCTACTGCACAATTATTCTTTGAGATGATGTTTCAGCTTCATGGTCAGCCTAGAAGCATTGTTACAGACAGAGATCCCATTTTTCTTAGCAAGTTTTGGACTCAATTATTTATATTGGGTGGCACAACTCTGTTGAGGTCAACTTCCTATCATCCTTAAACTAATGGATTAACTGAGGTGGTTAACAGGTGTTTGCAGCTACTTAAGGTGTTTTGTTGCTGAAAATACTTCTATTTGGGTGTCATTATTGCCTGTTACTAAATATGTTTTTAATACTTCCTATCACAGTTCAGCTGGTATGGTGTCATTCCAGATTTTATATGGTAGGTCACTGCCTTCAACACCCTTATATATCAGGCAAGAGGATAGCTTAGATTCTATTAATGACTTGTTACAGGACAGGAAGAAGCTTTTGAGTTTTTTAAAGGAGAATTTGAAAATGGCTCAAGTTAAAAAGAAGTTGCAGACTGACAAACATAGGAGTGCTCAGTTTAATGTAGGGGAATTGGTGATGGTTAAATTGCAGTCTATAAACAGCTTTTGTAGCCGATTCTAAGCCTTTAAAATTGGCTAGCAGGTATTATGGACACTTTGAAATTCTGCAATGCATTGGTTCAGTAGCTTATCAACTTAAGTTATCCCCATCTTCAAGAATTCAATCTGTCTTTCACATTTCATTGCTTAAGAAATTTGAGAACTTTTCTGCAAATTCAGATTCACTTTTTCTTCTAGAGTATTCCTTTGAAAATCATCCTCGTTTGGTACCTTTGGTCATTATTGCTCACAGACAGATTTATAGCAGTAAAGGGTACAAAAATAGATTCTGGTATAATGGCAAGGATTGCCATTGGAAGAGGCATCCTTGAAAGATTTTGATTCCTTTTGTCATTCTTTTCCCTAATTACACCTTGAAGACAAGGTGAAGTTTGCACAGGGGGGTATTGTTATGATACAATTAGATAAAGAAGCTATTGGTCAAGCTATACATGAGCAACTCAAGCAATTAGAAGAGCAAGTGGTGTTCGGGGTCGAGCCTGATATTGAGGAAAAGGATGAGCAAGATTTTGAAGATTTGGTGAAAGCTAATAATGATACAAATGTTGATGTATTAGCTGAGAATCATAAGAGTTTAAGGAAGTCTTCAAGAATTAAGAAAGCTCTGATTCACTTGGAAGACTGTGCAGAAAAATTTGTTAAAAGTAGTTAAGCTTTCTGTCAATACTGTTAATAAGCCTTGTAACTAAAGTAACTAAGATGATTTGTTACTAGACTATAAAAATCTAGTTGAGATGTAACATGAACCATTCTAGAAGTTGAGTCTCTTTTGGGTAGGCTGCTTCTCCCAAAGCAATAACAAGGAGGTAGTTGCATGAGTTGTCTTTGGCATTGTTGAAGTGCAAGTCCCTTGGCAATTGCTGTAAGCTGCCTCTGCATGCGAGCTCAAAATCTGAATAGTAACTGCTGGAAAAGGGACAGATGTAGCCTCTAACTTCAGCTTCTTGCTCTTCTGCTCTATTTAGTGGCCTGGCAAAAATAGCCAACTACAACCTATTGCAGAACAACAAGGGGAAAGCAAATGATTCATTTGAATTAAATAGTTGCTAGCTGGTGAGATGTAATGTCACGCCCCCGACCCGAGATTTTGAATCGAGGGTCATGGCAACCGCCGCATACTCATAGAAAACTCTTCCCATAAGCATGCAAGGCATCTTATCATACTATCCTAAAACAACAGCGGAATAATTAGTCAACAATTTAAATCTAAAATATAACGACCTAAATTTTTTTTTTCTTTAATATCTCAATAAATTCAACAACAATTCAAAGGCTTTGCATCAAATTCAATAAGCCTTTCAACCTAAAATAAAAGTATGAAGATTCTGCTTCTGATCACTCTTCTATTCATATCTTGTATCATCTTAATTCCTTAACATCTGTAAAAACAGTAAAATAAGAGGTAATGAGCTAGACAGCCCAGTAAGCAACGATCACTTCTCAATAGATTTCATCAGGTATATAAATAAATAATCATTTATAGAAAATAAGCATACAGAGTTCATCAATTCGAAATCAATTTCAATTATGCAATATAATTCATGCCAAATTCATTTCTTTTTCGAAAATTCAAGTTTCTTTCAAGATTTCAATTTCTTTTGTTCTTCAATTCTTTTCGTCAACCATGAGCTATGACCATATTTTCCCTGTGGCAAGATCATAATATCACGTATCTGCTTACGGTAGGCTGCGAATCATCTGGCAGCCATGTCCTTTGGAACCACTGGTCTCGCTGGCGGTTTGTCGCTGGTCTCTCTGACGACATGTCGCTGGCCTCGCTGGCGACATAAACCCTCAGGACAATCAATTGCCAACGTACATGCCCCCATTGGCAGGGTCCTTTACATAGTCAGGTTGTCAATTCTTATTGTTTCTTATATCATAATTCTTCATAAATCATGTTTCATATTCTAATTTCGATAATAAAACATATAATCATGTAGTATCGAAATCAATCAATATAATGCATTATGAAATCAATATATTCAATCATGCTTCATCATAACATTTCAAATAAGATATTTTCATAACAAAATACCATTCATCCAATTCATGCATCGTTTCACAAATCATGTCAGAAAAATACATTATAATTTGTCGATAAATCTAAAAAAAATGAAACATTACTTACCTCGAACGCATTCCAATAAATCCACATAATTCTATAAATTTTCTTTCAAAAATTCTATTCGTAGATCATATCGCGATATCCCATGATCAAACATCCACAATCCTATATAGAATCAATTTCAATAATTAGAAAGAATACGAACACCATATTTCAACAGTTTAGATTGGGTCCGGTCATCTAATTTCATCTAATCAAAATCTAATTAGGACCTAAATGATCCAAAGTTTGACTGTCAGATCAAATCAGATTCGAAGTGATAGGATCGAGGTTTCTTCATCGATTTCATAACATCAAGTGGAGAGAGAAAATCAGAGGAGAGAGAATTCATGAGGTACAATTCAAATTGATCAAGTGACACAATCCAACATTACGATTGGTCCAATATCTCAATTGGTGAAATCAACATGATCAAATCAAATCATGGCTAGATCGAAATCATGGATGATCAAATCTAAAGATTCATGATTTGATTAAGGTGGGTGCCAGTACGCTGTCTGACAATCATAGATTTTATTTCTTCATTAAAATCAGATCAGACTTATTAAAAGAAATTTCTTCATTCACTAACCTTTTTTTTAGAGAGAGAATCAATCAAGAGAGAAAAAATTTTAGAGAGAGAAATTTTTAGAGAGAGAAAACTCATCTTGAATTCTTCAGACAATATGATTCAACAAATTCTGATCGATCAGATCAAATCACGCTAAAATTATCATGTGGATAATTCAATAAGATCATGAGAAATAAAATCTAAAAATATCTGATCTGATCAAAGTGGATGTCGGTGTACCATCCGACGATCACAGATCAAAAATCTATTATGAGAATCATTTAAATTCATCATCATTCTTCTTAAAATTCTAAAAATCTTAGGAGAGAGAAATAATCTAGAGAGAGAATTCTAGAGAGAGAAAGTAGAGAGGGAAAGTCCAATTCTAGAGAGAGAAAATACTAATTCAGGCTGAAGAGAGAGAGGAAAGAGAGAGAAACTCTCTTTCTCATATTTTATTATTTATATCATTATTTATTAATTAATTTAATGATTTTTCTTTTCTTTTCTTTTCTCTCTCTCTTTTTTTTCTTTGTTTTTTTTTTCTTCACGGAAGAGAGAGGAGAAAATCCTATTTATTATTATTATATTATTATCATTTTATTTTTCTTCTTTCTTCTTCTTTTTTTTTTCCTTTTTCTTTTCTTTTTCTTCTTTTTCTTTTCTTTTCCTTCTTCTTCTTCTTCTTTTTCTTTTCTTCTTCCCGTGGACTTGTTTTGGGCTGAAACAGGGGACCTTAAGGTCCCCTCATTGGGTGGTCGGCCGGCGGCGTAGCCGGCATGGGGCGGCCGTCGGCAAGAGGAGAGATGATCCGCGGCAAGAGGAGGCCAAACCGGTGGTCGACGGTGACCACCGGCGATGGAAAAATGGCAAAAAAAAAGATTCTTCCACAACAAAATCCGGCGACTTCGGTCGCCGGCGAGCATGCACATCGGCACGAAAAGGAAGGGGGAGGAGAGAGGAAGGGGAGGAAGCTTACCTCCGACGCCGGTGAGGCTTTTCCGGCGAGAAATTGGATGGCACAAGGATGGGTCTCTGTGAGGAAATTTTCGGCGATTGCCGCCGTTTTGCCCCGGGATTCTTTGGTAGGAAGAAGGGAGAAGGGTCTCCCCTTTAAATAGAACCAAAGGAGAGGAGTTTGACTCCTCTCCGGTGAGGTTTCCGACTCCGATTAGGAGCCGGTCGGGAGAAGAAGACTCCCTGCGGGAGTCTTCATCATTTTTTTTTTTTTTTTTTGGTTTGTTTGGGCTGGCTGGGCTATCACATGTAATTTTCAGTTGTAGAGGCCTTTTCAAAGGCCAATTTGTAACTGAAAGCAAAATCTTGATATCCAAATTATTATGACTGACTTAATATATTGTGTGACACCAAGGCTCTATGCCCCTTGTAAATGATTTGTGATTCTAAATTTCTATATGAATGATGAAGAGAAAGACATTTACAAAAAAGAAAGGTATCTTTTTTCTACCAGCATTGCTGCAAACAATTCCACATAAATATGACCAGGAGAACTCTCGGACTCGAGAAGGAATAATATCTAAACCATGCACTAAATTTGAAAGAAGGACGATAAGGACATGCCTCCTGAGTTGCGAAGTTGAAGATTTTGTAGCATAGAAATCTGGAATGTGTGAAGAGAAGTATTACCTGCATAGGATTGGCAGCTACCAACAGACCGGCAACCCCTCCCCCAACAACTTGACCATCTAGGCTTGCCAAAGAAACAGTCATCCCAGTAGAGAGACTTCTTGTACCTCTATTATCAATGGGCATAAATGATCCAGATAAGAAGAGTAACTCAAATCGGCCCTACAAAAGCAGTCCAGTGAACATATAATATATTAATAGGCAACAAAAGTTCAAGATCAAATCATAGGCATAACAGCAGAAAGCTGATGAATATAGGAGATAATATTATGGAAAATATTTCAAATTAGAGGAATAAAATAAACTTGATACCTATAATAAAAGTATGCAAGAAACCACAGATTTGAAAAAGTACACAGGTTTATATTGATTAGAAATTATGTATTTGGAGTACATTGGTAATTGGAGAGAAAATGTATAGATTTTTTCGAGGCCTAGTAACCCCCTAGGCCCTAGTTATCTGGATATTGGTTTCATAAACTACTAGCTCATTACAAAAAAACAAAAGAATAAAGGTACACCAAGGGAATGAGAAGATTCAATAGAACCCATGGAACCATAAAATCAAGCTTTACATTGTGTATAGGATTGCCCACATGGTACACATATTATTTAACAATCTGATTGAAACCAATTAATCATACAAACATATGTGCACATCATAATATGATAGAAATTTCTTGAGGAACACATCAACTAATAAATCTTGGGTGGTTGTGTTAACCCAACTAATTAGTCACTGATGTCAATGTTTGCCGATTATATAGAATCCCTTGCATATACTTGGCATTTACAATATCAACATTCTTTCATCTTCCGACCTTCTGTAGCAAAGGTTTTACTAATATGCGGTTACCAAAAGCAAAATTTCTTGAATACAAGATGGATGATATATGTTGTTTTTTAAATATTGACATTCACATCATGTAATCTAACACTAGATTTAATAGTTGTTGCACACTTTAGAAAATGCCACTTCATGTGAGCACTTTATGTTTTACATGGTAGACAAACTAAAATATTCATAGTCTGGTTGCCATTAAAAGAAGGTCACCACTACTAAAGTCTAAAAATTTGCACATCCCTTATCACTTTAGAGTCAGCCTTCCTACAAGAACTTCATTAATTCGAAAAATTCCATCATCCATTATCTGAGCAACTACAACCATCCTATTGAAAGCAAAAGGTCAGAAAGAACTATTTGGTAGCAACTCCACGAGGTCTTGGGAATAGTGGGCTCAAACTGGCTAGCGGCTAGGACTGGACAAAGCCTATTTGGTAGCAGTTAAATTAGTAGCGGACTAAAAATAGGGTCCATCAAATAGCACTATCAAAGGCCTGCTACCAAAATTAGATAAAATTATTAAAAGAATATATCCTATAGGTTAAAAGAAGTAAAGACTAAAGTATCACTACAAGTGTCAAGAAAACTAGTCCAACATGAAAACCTTCAAAACAAGGGAAAGAAGAATACAAATTATGCATTTATCAGTCCTAGACAAAGCCTGTCTATATGAAATGAAAGAACTTGGTAATGGGTTTCCTATTGCAAGGATCCCTATATTTGTGTTTGAATGCCATATCACTACCAAGTCACCTTATAATTAAAAAGATTATAAATAGAATTTATCAATATTTTATACTTCACAAAATGGATAAAGACTATGACATGTCCCTTTAAAAATTACGTAGAGTACACTTACTTTGGACTTTCTGGTCTATAATTCTCTGTGGAGTTAAGCACCTCAATCAAAGAAGTTTACTATACCAAGCATTTAGAATTTATTTCTCATATTTCATTTAGTATAAATATGGATAACAAGTCACAATAAATAGGCTATAAGATTCTAAATACATGGTATGGAGTTAACAATTTTATGGCTATTGATATGAACTAAGATCAGTGTTTGCAACATGAGGGGGCACAACATGCAGCAATCGAAAATTCAATATAGGCAAAAATATTGAGCACATGTATCACCAAGAAATGATTGACACCATCATAGAATGCAAATACAATTCATAAACTGATTGGAGAAAACACCTCCTAATTTCTAAAAGATTGCATATGTTGGAGACAGGATGCACCACATATGCATCATGAAGGGAAAATGTTAGCCTCCTGCGAGTACTAAGCATCAAATTATGTGGTTCAGGTATTTCTAACTTCATGTATCCTCGAATATGATCCTCATTCGATGTTGATGGTGCATAAGTTAGAAAGGCCTAAAATATCTGATCATAGTGATGTTTTATCTAGGAATTCATACGACTTGAAAATAAAAATAAAAATAAAAATCATCTTGAAAATAACCGCATCAAACTGGATATTCGATTCTCTAGTTTCAAATCAAAAACCTAAGAAATACTATACAGTAACATTAATTTGATAATCAAGTTGTAATCGATAGGATTGCTTCATCTACATGAGGTCATCTAACATGTCAATAAAATTAAATCATGAAAATAATACTATGAAGAAATTCTGCATAGGTCAACAAGAACATAGGGCAGGCCAGGCTGGGTGCAGGTCTAGTTCTTATGGCTGGGCCTGGCCTATGTGATGGCCCGGTCAGCTGCACCAGGCACCAGCTCCCCATCGAAAAAAATTTTTTTTTTTTTTGAAAAAAAGAGCTGGAGGAAGACTCCCATCGGGAGTCTTCTTCTCCGATGAGTCTGGATGGGAAAGGGACTCCTAGGATAGGCCGGACTCGGGCGGAACTCCCGAAAACCCTCTATAAAAAGGAACCTCTCCCCTCCAAGGCACTGCACCATGAGTAATCCCTCTTCTTTCCTGTTCTTTTCAAGGCCTTCAACCATCGCTGTCGGTTGAGAAATTCGCCAAAAATCGCATGTTCCCTATTCTTGTCGAAGATGGAGCCCCAGTCGCCGGCGAGAGAGCTGGGACACGAAAATTACTACAGATAAGAACACTGTGAACGCGATGTTCCCAGTTTGGAATAGCAGCCCTATCTCTGTTTCGATCTCTTTCTCTTCTTCGTTCTTGTTTCTCTATTTTTTCTGCCTTAGAATGATTGTTCTTACTATTCTACAGCGATGATGGTGTGGAGGGGACAACAGGTTTCTTGTTGCCTTACCAACGGCAACAACAACAAAGATGGGTTGGTGTTATTTTCCTACAAGACCGATGATGGTTGCCCCGCTTTCATATTCCCTCATCAATCCCTTTCTCTCTATTGATCAATCCTGAGCCAATGTTAGCCTCCAGGTACGTTCTTCTTATTTGAATCAAGCAAGATTTTTTTTTTGGGACAAAAAGTCTGTGTAAGATCAAATATTTTAATTCGGTTTTGTTCTGTTTCTGAAACAGAGCAATCAGCCGGGAGCGGTGCTCCCCCAGCATTACACTGCCAAACGAGACTTTATTGCTCCCCGTTTGAAGCAGCCAAAGTTCCAATTCTCCCTTTCAAATTAGAACGTACCTGGAGTCTAACGTTGGCTAAGATTGATCAACAGAGAGAGGGATTGGTGAGGGAATATGAAAGTGGGGCAACCATCATCGGTCTTGTAGGAAAATAACACCAACCCATCTTCGTTGCTGTTGCCATTGGTAAGGCAACAAGAAACCTGTTGTCCCCTCCATACCACCACTGTAGAACAGTGAGAACAATGCTTCCATGGTCACTCTAAAGCAGAACCACAAGAGCAACAATGAGAAAGGTATCAAGAAAGAAGAAGAGAAGGAGATCGAAACAGAGAGGAGAAGAAAAGGAGTTAGACATGGCACACGATTGTAGTTTCGAAAAGGGTCTAATTTCGAAATGAAGGATAGGGCTGCTATTCCAAACTGGGAACATTGGGTTCATATTGTTCTTATTTGTACATCATGTTGTTCTTATTTGTAATAAAATAATTAGGCCCAATTTTGGGCTGGTTTCCTCCTCTTCCCGCCCGCCCCATTGGTGCAGGGACAGATCTCGATCGGGCTTGGCCCAAATTTGCACTCTTCTTGCATCTTTTATGATACAAGAGAAGACATTGATGAAGGCCAAGTGATATGAGGTAGCTTTTAATAATTAAATCTTTCGAGCATTTGTTTTCGAGCAAAATCAGATTTTTCAATCGAGATGGTAAAGAATAGGAGTTCTGATATTTATATTACAAAAATAAACATGTAATGCAAGGGGCCAATATATTTACTATATGACAAGTCATCTCCTCTGGGAGATGGACTGGATTTGTAATGAAAAAGAGATTGAGGCTTGATGATATTGTTGTTTTCTACAAATGCAAGAGGCTACAAAATTTGTATTTTTTATCGACATTGAGTACGAAAAGTGTATATACGGTACTAACTCATTTTTAACTCATATAGAAGAAAAAGGGGAGAAGAATAGCAGTAACTCCCTTTCTGTATGAGTCAAAGAGGAGTTATTACTATATGTATGGTTTTCGTGTTCAATGTCGGTAAAAAAAAAATAAGGATGTCGCAACCCTCCGCACTTATAGAAAATAACTATATCATTTGGTTTCAATATTTTTTTGTAATATCCAGCATGGATATTAAAGCCCAATCAAAAAAAGAAAGGGGGTCAGCGCGGGTTGTGCACGCACTGGTTCGAAAGAAATGGGACTCCCAATGGGAGTCCCTTCTGTGTGGTCTCCCAATGGAGATTGAAATTTGGGGAGGACTCGGACTCCTCCCCTGGCACTCTATAAGAAGGACGACCCTCCCTTTGGAACCCCCACTACTCCGATCATCGTTCATGGTCGGAGATTGCTCGCAAAAGCCATGTATGCCCTTCTCGTGTTTGTCTCAAATTTTCATCGAAGACCTCACCAGAGTTAGAGGTAAGCCCCAACCCTCCTTCCTCTCTTCTTTCCCCTGCTTTGCATGGCTTCATTCACCCATGCTAGTTGTCAGGTTCATCGAAAAATCCACAAAACTATAAGGCCCTATTTTGCTCTGTTCGATCGAGCCTTCTCTTCCTTATTTCCGACCACCGATGCCGCTGCCCGTGGTGCCACACCCTTATAGCGTGACCCCCACCTTCCTAACCTTCTTCCTCGAAGGTCATAGCCATCGGTGATCGGTTATGATCGGAGAAATTCAAGAAAAAGGAGCAGATCCCCTGTTTTCTATTATTTCTTTTAATCTCCACCGGTCGAGCCTCATCGCTGGCCATTTTTGGCTCCATTGTCATCGATCATCACTATTGGACCATTGATCGTACCGCCATAGCTATCAGACCACGGGCAAATGTGCTTGAGGTCATTCCCCTATTCGGCCAAAGAAGAGAAGAAAGAAAGAAGAAAAGAAAAAAAGAAAAGAAAGAAAGAAAGAAGAAAAGAAGAAAAGAAAGAAGAAAGAAAGAGAAAAGGAAAAGAAAAATAAAAGAAAAAAAAGAGAGAGACTTTCTCTCTCTGCTCTCTCTCCTCCATCTTCTCTTTTCTTTCTCTCTCCACTTTCTCTCTCTAGATTATTTGTCTTTCCTATGATTTTCTAAAATTATGAGAAGAGTGATGATGAGTTTGAATGATTCTGATAGAAGTATCCTGATCTGTGGTTGTCAGGTAGTATGCCAGCACCTTGATCAGATTATGAATCATTAAATTTGATCATCCATGATTTTATTTTATATTATATGTATACTAGTATAATCATGACTTGATTAGATTATTTTGATTGGACCAATCAAGATGTTAGATCATGACACTTGATCAATTTGGATTGTACCTCATGAATTCTTTCTCTGATTTTCTCTTTTCACTTGATTTATGAACCCAATGAAGGAACCTCGATCCTATCACTTCGAATCTAATTTGATCTAATAGACAAACTTTGGACTATCTATGTTCTAATTGAATTTTGATTAGATGAAATTAGATGATCGGACCGACCTAAACCATTGAATATGGTATTCGTATTCTTTTTGATTATTAAACTTGATCTTGTATAAGGATCATTGACACCTGATAATCGGATATTGTGATATGATCTATGAACTAAAAATTCTGAAAAGATATTTCTAGAATTATGTGGATTTATTGGAATGCAAATGAGGTAAGTTATGCTTCACTTTTTCTAGATTTATCGATAAATTATAATATATTTTTCTGACATGATTTAATAAACGATGCATGAATTGGATGAATGATATTTTATTATGAAAATATCATATTTTGATATGTTATGATGAAGCATGATTGAATATATTGATTTTATTTTGCATTATATTGATTGATTTCGATACCATATGATTTTATATTTTCTTATCGAATTAGAATAAAAAATATAATTTATAAAAAATTTTGATATAAGAATAATATGAATTGACAACCTGACTATATAAAGAATTCTGTCAATGAGGGTATATACGTTGGCAATTGATTTATCCTAAGCATTTACGTCGCCAGCGAGACCCGCGACATGTCACTAGTGAGATCAGCAGTTTCGAAGGACCTTGCTGCCAGATGATTCACAGCCGACTGCAAGAAGATACGTGGCGTTATGATCCTACCATAAGAAAAATATGATCATAGCTCATGGTTGATGAAAAAAACTTAAGAATGAAAAAAGTTGAAATCTCAAAAAAAAATTGAATGTAAAAAAAAAATAAATTTAGCATGAATTGTATTGCAAAATTGAAATTGATTTTAAATTGATGAACTCTATATACTTATTTTCTATGAATGATTATTTACTTTAATGCCTGATGAAATCTATTGAAAGTTATCATTACTTACTGGGCTGTCTTGCTCATTATCTTCTATTTT
Source organism: Elaeis guineensis (assembly GCF_000442705.2). NCBI lineage: Eukaryota > Viridiplantae > Streptophyta > Magnoliopsida > Arecales > Arecaceae > Elaeis > Elaeis guineensis. The sequence goes on along the minus strand of NC_025996.2, from coordinate 124,030,768 downwards.
ACTATTTTTACAGATGTTGAGAAATTAAGATGATACAAAAAATGAATGGAAGAGTGATGAGAAACACAACCTCCATACTTTTATTTTAGATTGAAAGTCTTATTGAATTTGATATAAGGACTTTTGAATATTGTTATATTTTTAAGATATTAAAGAAAAAAAATTAGACTATTATATTTTGAATTTAAATTATTGACTAATTATTCTGATGTTGCTTTGTGATAGCATGATAAGATGCCTTGCATGCTTGTGGGGAGAGTTTTCTATAAGTATGTGACGGTTGCTATGACTTTTGACTCATAATCTCGGGTCGAGGGCATGATAATTAAAGTGGTATTAGAGCATAAGTTGATAAATTATAAAATATAGAATCAGATATAAAATGAGTATGAGTGGATAGACACTAGGGCCATTATGGTGTAGATCTTTAATGATTGTAGTGTGAGAAATCTTTATGATTTTTGGTTAAACATTGAGATTATGTATGAAAGAATCACAAGAGATTATGACATGTAGAGTTTGAAATATGATGGATGATCTATGGATCATGATATGATTAATTAGATTTTGATCGTAAGTAATTACAAAAGAATTGATATGAAAATTTTATTATGCATTATGGTTATTAATTTGATCATTGATTATTTGAGTGAATCGTAAGCTCAAATTTGATACGAGAATAATACTATGATATTACTCCTAGTTGAGAAGTTGACTATTATTGGCAAGATAAAGATTTGATGATAAAATATTATTCTAGGATGGACTAAAAAAGCCTTTTATGATACTTGATTAGAATATTTATCGAAATTGAACTTGATATATAGATCATGTATAAAGTCACATATTAAGATGAATGTATATTGGAGATATTACAAAGAAGTCTATTTCTTATTGATAAGATCAATTATGAGATTATAGGATATTCATTATGCTGGAATCTTTAATTATCATCCTTGGATCTAAATAATAGATCTTATTTATGTCTCTTGAAGATCATATGATGTGTATAAAATTTTAATTTAAAGATTTCGTATCTAAGTTAATCAAAGAATTTTTTAATATTGTTATTGAAATTGTTAGTGAAAGATTGCTATCTTTAGATTAAAATAAAAGTTCCAATTTATATATATTTGATATTATGAGACTCGTGTGAATTTGCAATTTTAAAATTTTGCATTTAGAAATTGATATGGAGTTCCTTTGCTATTGTTAATGAGGTTCCTGATTGAATCTACTATTAAATAAAGATTTGATTTTTTGAGACTTGTATGATTGTTATGAAAGGATACTTGATAGATATTAAGGATCTTGATAATAGAAATTTTAAAAAAGATAATGATTTAAAATTCTTATATGTTCTGATTATGTCCTAACTTGATGGAGCATCGAACGATTTCTTATTAATTTGACTTATAGAATTTTGATTTGGAATTATCTAACTGAATTGATATGAGAATTAAGATTTGATTCATAATGGATTATAATAGATCTATATGATGGTTTTGAATGTGATATTGGACTCAAAAGATAATCAAGAT
>NC_025996.2:124009075-124029127 GCF_000442705.2 Elaeis guineensis | reverse complement strand
TCAAAATCATACCAAGAACCAATCAAATGGGCACCAAAAATCCATTGATACCAATAAGAGGCAGGCCTTGAAGATTGACAGAAGCCAATTCGAGCTTATCCTCCTCAGGCACAGCATTAAGCCTGAAGTAAGTCTTGTTTCTATGCAAATATCCTAAGACATATCCTTACTATTAAAGACTGGAATGTCCATCTTATAGGGCTTATGAGATCTTGATACCCAAGAATTCCCTACATCAAAATGTAGCATCCTCACCTCTTGTGGAGATTGTGAACCAACCCCCATTTAATTAACAGCAGGAGGTTGATTATGTTGATTCTTGATAAGGGACATCAACTCTACCATTTGAGTACTCAGCCTCTCAATCTGAGATCCTTGCAAACTCAATTGAGCCTGAGTTTAAGCTTGAAGACATGCCATATGATTCTTCAAGTCACAAATCTCATTTGTATTCGCATCCACTATAGCACCTTGATTTCTTGTAGAAGCACCATTGATTTTCACCAATATAGCAACTCTCAACGAACCACCAATGTTACTGCTTTAGGAGAAGCAGCCTATCCAAAAGAGACTCAGTCTCACATTATTATCAATTTTCAAAATGGTTTATGTTACATATCAACTAGATTTTTATAGTCTAGTAACAAATCATCTTAGTTACTTTGATTACAAGGCTTATTAACAATATTAACAGAAAGCTTAGCTACTTTTAACTAACTTTTTTGCACATAGTCTTCCAAGTGAACTTGGAGCTTTCCTAATTCTTGAAGATTTCCTTAAATTCATCTCATTCTCAGCTAATACTTCAACATTTGTATCATTATTAGCTTTCTTCAAATCTTCAAAATCCTGCTCATCCCTTTCCTCAACATCAGGCTCGACCCCAACCCCACTTGCTCTTCTAATTGCTTGAGTTGCTTATGTATGACTTGACCAATAGCTCCTTTGTCTAACTATATCATTACACTCCTTCAAAGCAGAAATATGGTCTGCCTCTATACCCTCCGTACCTGATGACACCTGAAACTCCTTAGCTGATATCTATGCATCTTAACTGAGGCTCGATTCACATAAAGCCTCGCACATTACTAGCCTTAGGGGTTTCTAACCAACCAGAACTTAGCTCTCCTTGATGAGGTGGCTTCAGAGCAAGATACCGCTTTAAAGTAGCTGAAGTTTTCAGACTTGTTCCTAACTTATCCTATAAGCTTAGTGATCTACATTTAGGTTTGTACGGTTGAATTGAGCAGCTGCTTATTTCATAGGGGGTTGTATTTGATCAGTAATTGAGTTTTTGTATCGTCCACTATTGTCTAGTTTAATGATTTCCTTTATTGTAGCACTTTATTTTTACTGAGTTATGCTGGAGCCAAATCTTTGCTTATTTTAGAAAAATTCACTTTTGATGCATATCATTGAAATTGTTATTACTTTAATCAACTTATATCTTACCTTTCATTCTCATATTTGAGTGGAGGATCATTGGTGGCCCATCTAGATATGTTCTCATATCCGAATCTATCTGGATGTAGATAGAAGTTCCTTCAATTAATATACATATTTATATCTATTAAAAAATAGATATAGATAGATAATTATTCAATCTATATTTGAATATCTAATTTATTTATAATTTTACTTAACTTTATATAATATTTATAAATTTTTAATAAAAAATAATTATATCAATATGATATTTATTTGATTTGTCATCCACTTAGTAATATCTTTGATTCTACAGTCATAAAGTTTAATCATCTAATTTATATCTATATTTATATCCATATTTCTATAATCTGATTTGTATCCATTTCTATTTAAAATACATATGTATATAAATTTTTATATCTGATTATTTGTATCCATATTTATATTTATTAAATAAAATAAATATAGATATGGATATAGTATCTGATCCATATTTAGTCTGTTTTTAGTTTTATCTTCTAGGAAAAACTTGTTCACTGATATTCCTTGCAAGGGTAGAATGCTTCCACAAATTGGTAGAGTCAATCACACACAAAATCACTCTACTGAACTTCTGGTATATTTACCCAAAAAAAGAAATTCTGGTACCAACTCTATGAGATTGTGATAGCCCTTTTATATCCTCAAATTCATTAACAACCAGTATGGGTTTGGTGCAGTAGTCCTCCATAGCCCAAATGCAACTATCATCTTCTTCATTGAGGGTTAATGTACCCACTTCTCAATCCAAAATTGCCTTCAGTCTCCCACCAATTATGTGCAAAGAAGCACAAGGCTACAAATGGATAAGGATTAGCGACCTGATCCATTTAGTCCTGACCAAACCATTCTTGAAGATCTATGGGCCTAGGTTGAATTCAAATATTAGACCCATTCCACATATAAGAAAGTCTTTATGTACTGCATGTGGTGTAATAAAATTGGCATGGAGCACACTATCCAATCATATTGGACCACATAGCATATTTAATAATGGGACAAATATTGAATGCCAGCCAACTTTTTCTTTGTCACATTTTCAGCGATAAAAATATCTTTCCCTCTACAGAACAAAGAAAGAATAGTATTATTACTTTTAGATGTCTTATATCATTTTTTATAAATATATATGATATTTTGAATAATATATATGACTTTTTAGTCTTAACAACATTCTAAATAATATATATGACTTTCTAATATCTTGTTCGACTTTTTAAAAATATATATGATATTCTGAATAACATATATGATTTTTTATGAAATATATATGATATCCTAAATAATATATAATTTTTACATCTTATATGACTTTCTATGAATATATAACATCTAGAACAATATATATGACTTCCTGTAAATATATATATATGATATCTTGAATAATATATATAGCTTTCTAATACTTTATATAATTTTTTGCATATTGATCCTATGATTGATTTTGATGATTACAAAATATTAAGTAATTATGGTACTAATTATGTGTTCATAAGTGAATATAGGATTTTCTAGGTGCTTAAAATAAAGAAATTATTTGTAAAAAAAATTCTCTCAAAAGAATGATGATTGATAGTCAAATGAGACTCAAACAAGAAGCTTGTGGAACCCTAAATGCTGTCAAAGACCTTAAAAATCAAGGTGGAAGAAGTTCTCAAAGATTGAAGATAAAAAACCCCTCAAGCAAAAAATGTACAAAAATTTTTAGTTGGTTATCATCCAAGTCGACTCAAATTTTATCTTAGTTGACTCGAGTTAAAATAGTGAAGAAAAATAGTTTTGACATATTAGAATTTCAACCGACATATACTTGAGTTGACTTGAGTGTTATCCGAGTCAACTCAAAAGAAAAAATATAGAAGATCTGAGTAGACTCACATAAATTCAATTGGATCTTTGAGTCAACTCGAATATCTAAGCTAAAATTCTTAGAAAAAAGATAGAAAATCAGATTTTTGAGAAAAAAAATTGAGTGATCTTACAAACAGCTTGAGTTGACTCAAATCATATCCCAATCAACTCAAAATCTAACGACTAGTTCTGTAGAATTTCAAAAATATGTAGAATTATTTCTAATGGCTGGTTTTATTTTCTAACAATTAGAAATGACTAATTTAGCTTCTAAAATAGATTTAAAAGCTTTCAATCTTAATGAAAAGTGAAGAGAAGAAGATTAAAAGGAGAAACACATCAGTTTATATGAGGACCATTGAATATCCTTAAGAGAAAGAAAAGAGAGAAACTAAGTGCAGAATTTTAAGTATGCTTTTAATATAAATCTTCTCCAACTTTTTCTACATCCTCTCAAGCTTCAAATAAGAGAAGTTCAAACCTCAATCAAGCGAATAATCAGCAACTTTTTCAAGCTTTGAGAGTTTATTTTTTAATTTGTGTTGAAATTCAATCTTCTTGTATTTTTATTTTCTTTACAATTATTTTTAGGAGAAAAAAACTTGGGGTCAAGGTTCATCTAAGCTCGAAATTGGATATTATAGATTTGGTTGGTGAGTTAGTAAAATCAATTGGATTGATTGTGAATCTAAAAAATAATCAGTATAAGATTTTGATTGGTGATCCTGAAAAATCAATTAGATTTGTTTGTGAGCTCGGATAAAACAAATACACTGTTATTTGGAGGATTATAATAGAATTCTCAAGGAGAGCTTAAGGAGTGGATGTAGGTGCAGGATTGTACCAAATCACTATAATTTATTGTGTTTGTGTTGTGTTTTATTTTGTCTATGTTACTTGCTTTACTTATTTGCTTTGCACTAGTTTAATTCTTATATAGCTTCACTTATTTTTTAATTCTGCTGTTGCATATATCATATACAACACAATCACTGAAATTAATCTCATTAGAAGTATATATTTGCATAAAATTTAATTTACCTAAAATTTTTAAAGAAACTAATTCACCCCCCTTTTAGGTTGCTATTTTTTTGGGCAACAAGTGATATCAGAGCAGATGTTCTGTTACTTGTTGTTGACCTAGCGATCTAGAGTTAAAGATCATAATAATATAAATAAAAATTCTTATTTAATGAAAAATATTCTGTAGATAGACCCCCACTATTTAATGGATCAAATTATATCTGTTGGAAAGCTAGGATAAAAATTTTTATACAAGCATGCGATTATAATTTATGAAAAATTATAGTCAATAGTCTACATACACCCAATGCATTAATTGAGCATGATAATCTAACTAAATGCTAAAGCAATAAATTTACTTTATTATTCTTTAGACATAGATGCATTTAATGTAATTTCTTCATGTATTTCAGCTAAGCAAGTATAAAAAAAATTGGTAAAAACCTATGAGGGAGAAAATCAAAAAGAAGAATCAAGCTTCCAAGAAGAAAATGAAGCTCACCCTAACCTATACCTCATGGCTCATGAGGATGGAAAGAAAAAGAAGAAAAAGAAATTAAAAAAAAGACATTATTGATTAAGAGGGAGCAAGGCATAGAAAAGAAAAATAAGAAAGAGGAAGAAGGAATCGCCAATCTTTGCCTCCTAGCTAATGATAATGAGATAAATCTTGAAAATTCTTCTGATTTTATGTTTAATGAATTATATAAAATCTTCAATGATTTAATGGATAAATATAAAAAAGTTAAGACTAAAAAAATAAGAAGCTTAAAAGTTTTAATATATCTTTATCTAAAGAAAAGAATAAAATTTTGATGAAAAAAGATGACTTATTGAAAGAAAAAGAATGTTAGATGAAGAAAAAAAAATTATTTTGAAGTCTAAAAAATCTTTAATGGACAAAAATATCAAATTTAGAAAAGAGATTGAAATATTGAAGTCAATTGCTGAAAAGTTTACATTTAGTTATGAAAAGCTTTAATTAATATTGAAAAGTCAAAAATTTATTTTCTAGAAAATTGAAATTAGTTTAAATTATTTAAAAAAATAAAAATAGTCAAAAATATATTTTCAAGAGCTTATTATGAAAATCATTCAATCATTTGCTAGAGATATAACAAAGTAGGCCATAAAATTTCAGAATATAATTTTAAGTGAATTGGCTATACTTTGATAAAATAAATTTAGATTCCAAAAGGAACTATGTGCTTTAATGTTAATGGATCAAAAATGGTTTGGTCACTAAAAATTATAAAATAATTTTGTAGGTACTCCAAGCATCTAATAGAATGAAAAGAGAAAAATTTTTAAAGATGGATGCTTTGGAATGAAAAAGGATAGGTATGATGTTTGGTAAATGTTAAACTCTTCACACATCAAGCCATCAATATATATACTAAAATTATTTAGTTTAAATATTTGATTTTGATAATTTATAATAATCATACTCCATCATTTGAATGATTTGATTATTAATTAATTTGCAATAATCTTGCTTTATTGCTTGAATATGTTGATCATCATACTCTTTTTATTTTATGTATAGCATCAAGCCTTTTGAGCATAAATCCTAATTTTAAATTCAGCAAGTTATCTTAGTCCCTCCATATCATGTTGTTTTGAGAGACTTAAATTTAAATAAAAAAATTTAATTGGACAACAAATTACTTGTATACTAATATCACAAATCTAACTTTGACATTCTCAAAAGACATGCAATTATTGAAATCCCTTAAGAACTGCATGATCTAAGAACTTCAAGATAAGTCATCCATTTATAAAATATCAAGTGCTTGATGTTGTTGATTTGCAATGCATCTTAGCTTGATCTTTAAGGCTTTGAAAATCTCCTAGTTGAACCTAACTCTTAGAGCCATTATCTAGATCTCCTTTGATTTGATCTTACTTGATTTAATCTTGTCCAATTTAATTAGTTCTTGATCCCCCAAATTGATTCAAATATTATTCTTGATCTGAATTGATTTACTATTGATTTCAATTCAATTTGACTATATTTTTTTGAATCAAAACTTGTTGAACTATTTTCTGCATTAAGGAGTTGACTCTTAGACTAGAGGAATCGACTCATGGTTTCAAGAAGAAAAATAGTTCTCTGAGGAATCGATCCCCAATTTTATTGGAGTCTACCCCTCATTAGGAGTCGACTCAAGTTTAGCAGGAGTTGACCCCGATGTCTAGGATGCATTTATCAAGTAAAAATATCCCAAGGCTCTATCATTCTATTTCTAATTTTCTCGAGCCATAATTCCTTTCAAACCCCTCTTCCATTAAAATTGGACCTTTCTTTTCATTTCCACACTATCCTTGTGGTCCTTGTTCTCCGATGGCAGCTTGAAAGTAATTGGCACAAAAGAAGAGAAAGTCCCACGTAGAAATTTAAAAGTTTAAGGCTTTCCAAAATCATTCTCCCATGCAAGAAAGAAGGACTAAGCATCAAAATAATCTTTGAGTTTCTAGAGAAAAAAAGAATTTTAATTGGATAGAAAATTAAGAGATTGGGCCAAAAAATTCTATTTTATTTTGATCTATCCGAACTCAGTTCAAGAATTCTTTGGAAACATAAAGTTCATGGTTGAAAATTTAGACTCAAAAGTTTAAAGTGTCTATATTGTGTTGGATGATATAAGTTAGCTAGGACACTAGGAATATCTGTTGATGGACTAAAAATTTATTTACTCCTTAGGTTTGTTCACCTACTTTAGATCAGCGAGAAAATTTTATGTTTGCATAAAAGTGAGAGTTGAAAGTCTAGTTTTCAAAGTAAAAGGTATGCTGATTGAGATAGATGTTGATAATATTGGATGCATGCTGGAACACCTAGGATTATCTTAAGTAGTAATATATTTGAAATTTATGTTGGTTTGAGATATTGTCGAGGGTATTAAAGATACCAGTGCCAGTCAGCTGAGTGTAGAAATGCGACTACTATGACCAATAGGATCTTCTTCATATTAGTCGTGCATCACATTCTCTAGAAGATTCCACTTTGCATACCAGCACTCATGCTATAATAGATGTCAAGATTGAGGATCCAATAGTTTAGACAAAAAGAGCACCACCTCCATAGATCGATCATCCAGAGAGCTTAGATCGATTATTTGGTATACTGAATGAGAATGCATTTATCTATAGGACTTCCACCAGAATCATTCCTTCTGTTTGTGCAAAGATTCAAAGGTGTACTTCATAGGGATAATAGATAAGATGAGATTTGATGGAGGCATAATCATTGGTCAGAAAAGAGTCAATGTGATTAATTCAAATTATCACTTCAGTGAGAGAGTATGTGAAGAAAAACTTCATTCGATCTGATCGAATTGTTAGGGTGCATCTAACTTTTTTTTTATTCTATTAATTTATAACCTTCATAAATTATCTAAATCATAGTGGAATAAGGATCCAAATCTCCAAGAGAACTCAAATCTGATGTCCTGCAAGGTCTGAACGCACAAACTCTACTTCGTATGCACGTCAACTCTGTAGGGAAGAGGGATGATCAACCAACACGAAGGAAGAAAGAAGCAGCTTTTGAAATCAGATTTCTAACAACTAGAAGAGACCTAGAGAAGGAGGATGCCTAAAGTGGTGCTCCATGCCTGAAAGAGAAACCCCATGTGCCAAGGGTCACATGCCAAGGGAGGGGGATGCTGAGTCTCTCTCTCTTCCTCTCTCCTTTTTCACACCCCTATACAGCCTTCTTCTTCTTATTGTCACCCCATGTCCATAGCTCTCCTTATATAGGCATTTAAAACCCTTAGTCCTAATCTAATTTGAACTCTCAAACTCCAAGTCCCACTTGGAGATTAGATTTAATTAATTTGAATTAAATTCAATCTCCTTATGCCATATGGAAAACCCAAACCATGTAGGAATGGCATCAACACTTGGCACCACCTAATAGCTTACGCCTAAGGGGATTGGGCATCCCACATTAGGTGCCAAATCAGCCCATTTGGCCACCCATAATAAGAGATAAAATTAGATAATTAAGGCATCATAAAATGCAAATCAAATTTGGCACATATTTGGGTTAATACAATTCCAATTCAAATCCAATTCGAAAAGATTGCTATTCCTGATCCAATTAGGATTCAGCTTCAAGTCCAACTTAGATATTAAATCCAATTAGCCTTACCTAAATCAGGTCCAGTTAAATCAAATTTAATCTAATTTAATTAGAACTCAAATCTATTCTCTCAAAAAAAATTTTGGATCACTGATCAGATCATTATCATTTCTGAAATTAAACCTGTACCTCATGTCCAGTACTAGCTAGACATAGACAACTCTTTAATCTCATATGACCTCTAACTTAATTCTCAATTAAGCTAATCTATTTGTTCAATCAAGTCACATACTTCTAAATTGAATGCATAGACATAGGTCAACTCTTTTCTACTTTGTCTAACTTTATGCATGACTCTATAGGTTCAAACATTAAGTCGGTAGTACAGAAACTATTTTTCATACTAATCGAAGTTATCATCTAATAATGGTTCTCGATATTTGGATAGATTGAATATTTACAAGGCAATACTCAAGAACCTAGAAGTATAGTTACCGTATAATTTATTCCTTTGATCCTGAATGCTCAGGATGACCTAGGGTTTAACTATCAATCCTAGATTAGTCATCCATATTGTATTTCAATCTTTTTCAGATCCTATGATCCATCACATGGATTGCTCCGATCAAGATCTTACTCCATTGAAACATAGTGATGCATCAACTCCTGAAATATAGAAAGATCAATCCCATCTTAATCTACACACCGACTACCACAAGTAATTAACTATGTGCAAAAATCTTTCATCACTGAATCAGAAATTCAGATAGTCTGACACCAAAGCTCAATGAGTTGCTTGCAAGTCACCATGGTGATCTCAAGTTGGAGGGACACTTATATCCATATTTTTTATGAGTAATCCTTGATAGCAGAGTACTTCGCAGGTGAGTCACATATTCAGTGATGATGTACTCTTACATCTCACCTATATGCCATATCAGAATCTCTACACTCCTTGATTAAGAAGACAACCAACCTATATAGCACATAATAACCCACTCTTGATAAACATAATCATCCCTTAATGATGTCTTATTTGGTCATGAACATGTTTAAGAATTATTCAATAAATTCTCCTTTATCGATTGTCATATAATTTTAAAGACTTCATCACAATATTAGAGTTCTATAAGGAAGATGTACACCTTGTGATGAATAATGCCAAATAATATTTATTAATGTATAATTCATATACAATTTTTAAAGAGCATAATCATCCAAATGATTGGCTTTAAGATATATTTTCTAACAACTTTCACTTAGACTAAAGCCAATTGTTACAATATCTAATACCCATCTTCCATTTAAGTTCATCATACTCTTTGATTTCGAAGGCTTTAGCAAATGGGTCGGCTAAGTTTTTCTTTCCTTCAATCTTTTGAAGATCGACATCACCTCTATCCATGACCTCTCATATAAGGTTATAGCAATGTAAAGTGTGTTTGATTCTCTAGTGGGATGACTATTAATTAGCTTGAACTATAGCTCCAGTGCTATCACATACAGCAGAAGAGGACTATCAATAGAGGGTGCCACTCTGATGCTCGCTTATGAACTTCCTCAATCAGACCACTTTCTTACCAGCATTAGATGCCAAAATGTACTCTACCTCGTATTGGCTACGATATGTTACTTGAAATTTTTTCAGCAGATTGCTCCTTCATTTAGGATAAACACATAGCCAGACACACTTTTGCCATTATCATGATCTAATTAAAATTGGAATCAATATATCCTATAAGTTTCAAATCAATATCTCCATAGATTAGCCATTGGTTTTTTTAACATTTCTTAAATACTTAAGAGTTATCTCTACAACCTTCTAATAGTTCTTATCTGGATCAAATTGATACCTACTAACTACCTCTAGTGAGTATACTACATTCTATCTCATACATGTCATGGTGTACATGATATATTCCACTGTCGAAGTATATGGGACTCTACTCATATATTTTTTTTTCAGAAACTGTCAAATATTTCTTCTTAGAGAGAGTAATTTCATGGTCTATTGAGAGACAGCTTTTCTTAAAATTTTTCATATTGAACCATTGCAACATGATATCTATATACGTGGATTAGATAACACAAGCAACCTCTTAAATCTATCTCTATAGATCTTCATCCCTACAATGTAGGATGCTTCTCCTAAATCCTTCATAGAGAATTGTGATGATAGCCACAGCTTTATATTTATAAAGTAGGAATGTCATTTTCTATCAAGAGTATATCATCTACATATAGTGCATGGAATATGACTACAAAACCATTAGCCCACTTGTTTATGCAGGGTTCTTCTTCATTTCCAATGAAGCCATATGTTTTGATCTTATCGAAACATATGTTCTAACTTTGAGAGCATTGCCACAGAAAAAAATATCTTGTCATAGTTAATACCATAATGCTGACGATATTCTTTGACAACTAAATGGACTTTATAGATCTTCACCTTTCCATCTGTGCCTCTTTTTCTTTTAAAAATCTATTTACATCCTAGGATCTCACCCCTATAGGTGGATCAACTAATGTCCATATGTCATTGATCTCTATGGACTCCATCTCGAATTTTATGGCATCAAGCTATTTGTCAAAATCGGATCTCCGCATGGCATCCTTGTAAGTGATCAGATCTTTATTGTTTTCATCTAGTTCAACAGGATATCCATCCGAGATCAAGAAACCATAGTCTCTGTCTGACTGACATGATACTCTACCAAATCTCCTTAAAGGTGCCTCAATAATAGGCTCTAGATTTGATCTAATCAAATCTTATTCTATATTTCTACTTGTCTGTGTCAGTACTTCTATCTATCGAACTTTTTCAAGTTCAATCTTAGTGGCATCAGTTCCTTTCATAAGAAACTTCTTTTCCAAAAAGAATATCCTGTTGCTGACAAACACCTTTTATTCTTCAATATGGTAAAAGTAGTATGCCCTAGACTCTTTAGGGTACCCTATAATTAAATAATTATCAGATCGAAACCCAAGCTTATCGATATATAAATATTTTACATAAATCGAACTACCCCAAATCTTAAGGTAAGAGGGTATCGGTCTATGCCCAGTCCATATCTTATTTGGAGTTTTTGTGATTGATTTGTTTGGAATATTATTCAGAACATTGCATGTAGTCTCAAGAGCACAATCCCAAAAAGAGATCGACAGACTCACAAACTCCATCATGAAAAGGTTTGATTCCTCCTTTTCAAGATGCCATTATGTAGTGGTGTCTCAAGAGGTATTCATTATGAAAGAATCTCATTCTCTCCTAGATGTATTACAAACTCATTGAAGAGGTATTCATCTCCTCAATCAGATTGAAGAGTTCTAATACTCTTCCTAGTTTGTTTCTTTACTTTACTGTAGAATCATTTGAATATTTCAAATAGTTCAGACTAGTGCTTCATAAAGTAGACATACCCATCGCTAGCTCGTTAACCCTTTTCAGTAAAGGATGACTTGATCATCTTCTCAATAAGATATGATTCACAGGTCGACAATGATTTACAATAATTGATGTTGAGGATTTTCTCTTTAGTTAACCTATTTATCCTATTTTTATATATATGATCGAGCCTACAATGCCAAAGATAAGTATCTACGATATTATCTACTCTAGAATATTTGTTCGATGTGTATATTATACTAACAGACTGTGATATCATGTTTCAATTATCCACGCATAATCATGACACCATTCATAATAATATCATAAATTTTTTTTTATTGAAAATTATAACCATCCTTGGCCAAAAGGCCTATAACATAACATTCATAAGAAAAGATAGACAATAATGATAATCATCTAAAATAATGATATTTAAATTGAGAACAAGCTAAACTTTCTCATAGTTAGAACTGGGATAGTACTTCCATCTTCAACACTTAGAAATCATTCGCTCTTTTCAAATTTTCTATTAACCTGAAGTTCCTGTAATAAATTACAGATATGAATCAGACTTCTGATATCTAATACCCAGATTGTCATACCCCGAACACAACACCAGAGTCGGATACGTGATGGCCGCACATTCCTTAGAGCAAGCCCTAAAGAATATGCAAGGCCCAAAAATAATTCATTACAACCTCAACATCCATATATCTGATTTCAATAATAATTAGTAAAACTTGCATAACTACAATTAAAATTTCTTCAATTCTCTGATCAGGTATCATGACACTCTATCTATGCATCCTCTCACTCACAAATCTATACCATAGCCAATCATGAGCATTCTATAATTGAGAAGTAAAAAAAAGAGAAATAGAGGGGTATGAGCTTTACAGTCCAGTAAGAATTTTCATATCACACCAATATAATAATATAATCTAAAAAAAAAGATAAGCAATAAAATATAAAATCTCATGTTCAATATCCAGAATAATGCAAACATCTATAAATTATCTATCTTATCAAAAGAGATGCATCATCATATGTTAACAGATGAAACACTTTTATTCAGCATTTGTTTCATGTCTTGTCTTTCTTTTTTCTTTTCATAATCACTTGATCTTTAACCTTTTTCTTTCTGACTTTGGACTAACCAAGACTATACCTCAATCTCCATCCGATCAAATTTTTACTCATAAGCCTCTCAAGACTGTCCCAGGCATAATCTCCTGGCAGGCTGTCCCAAGCATAAGGTCCTGGCTGGTTGATCTACATATAAGCCCATGGGGCTGTCCCAAGCATAAGCTCCTGGTGGGCAGTCCCACATAATGAGGTTAGTCCAAATCATATCTTTTTCATTTAATTATTATATATTGATTTTATCAAATCAATTTCTATTTACAGTGTGATCAAAATAAATATATCATGCCATCAATCATGAATACATATATATTGACATAACCCATACTCATGCTTAAAAAAATCATATAAGCAAATAATAGTGTCTCGAATATAGCAAATTCATCGATCTCAAATTCAACAATGCAAAACCAATGATGCAAGACCAACGGTAAAATAATATATATAATGGTGATCATGTACAAAGATTCTTACCTTTACAGGTGATCGATCTAAATGAAAATTCGATGAGCTCCTCAATCTACGAATCTGAAATCAAGATATTTTACTCCATATCTTTTTGTACAACAATTACATCTCTACATGATCAAGATTAAATATAAAAATTATATATAGAGAATTTACGGATAAACGATCCTAATAACATAAATCCAGGACCTCTCCTAAGATTAAGCAAAATTAGGATTTGCTAAATATCTGGACTCTCCATTGATCCACAAGACTTTTAGAGAGAGAAAATCCATGAAGAGAGAAAAAATTTTAGAGAAAAAAAATAGAGAGAGAAAATAGAGAGAGAAAGTGGAAAGAGAATCTTTGTATCCTTCAAATGAGGTAATTATGATCAAGATCATCAGAGGTCATATCAAGATGACTTAATATGGATTAACTATAATCAGATGCTATAAATTTTGAATAAGGATCGGATTGGGATCCAACCTACTGCATGAATTTTGAAGCGATTCCAAGTCATCTTATTTTCATCTCAAGTTTATCCTAGGATCCGTGATGCAATTAGAGAAAGTAGAAAGATCTTAGAGAGAGAAACTAGTAGATAGAGAAAAATAGAGAGAGAAACTCTCTAGGTTTATAATCTGGATCGAATCTTTCTTGATGTCCTCTTATCCAAAAAATATTGATCTCCTATATATATATATCAAATAAATCAAATAAATTTTCTAAAATCTTCTATTGAGGTTTATCAAGATCCTCACCCTTGTTCTCAACATTTTTTCTTCCCAAATTTTCCTAACCATCTAAAAATATATTGATAAATTAATTATTTAATTATTTAATTATTTAATTTATTAATTATTTTTTATTAAATATTTGAGAAGAGAGAGAAAGTCCTAGAGAGAGAAAGTAAAGAGAGAATCTAGAGAGAAAAAGTGGAAAAACAAGGTAGAGGAAAGAGAGAGAAAGGAGAGAGAGGAGAGAGAAAATCCTTTTTCTCTCTTTTTCTTTCTTTTCTTTTTTTTTCTTTTTTCTTCTTCTTGTCTGTTCTTTTTTTTTCTTTTCTTTCCCCATTTTCTTCTTTCTTTTCTTCTTTTCTTCATCCAAAATAGGGGACCCGATCCCCTTTTCTCCTCTCCCCCTCATGCGGCCAAGGAAGGCTGACTCCGACCAGCCACGATAGCCCCCAGCGGCGGTGAAGACACAGCCCCAGCAACAGTCCCAACGATGGCTGTTGTCGGCGGCACACAGGGAACAAAAATAAGAAAAACAAGGATGGCCCTATTCTTCTCCAATTTGATGGCTTACCATCGCTTTCCGACAAAAGAAAAATACCCAGGAAGGAAGAAGAGCAGGGAAGGAGCTTACCTTGCTCCGACAGCCGAGAAGAACTCCGGTGACCCCTCTCTTCCCGTTCAAGAGCCCACGGGTATCCCTTGGAAAAATCTCTCAAATTTCTTAAAAATCTCTCCAAAACCCATTGTAGAGACCTAAGGGAGGGAAGGAGGGTTTTATAGGAGAGATTTCCTACCCCTAATCAGACTCTATTGATCCGATTTTCCCAGAGCCGGAGAGGAAGAGGACTCCGGTTAGGAGTCTTTCTCCTCCCTCATCGGACTCACATCTGCATGATCAGCTGGGCTCGTTATCACAGCCATCATAGTAGATAAATCTATTAATAGTTTTTTTTATTTATTTTAAATTTTTATATTTAGAAGTTTTACATAGTTAAGTTCGAGTTTAAAAAGGAGATCTAGATGTAAAATTTAATCTAACTATCTAAACAATGGGTCGGGAGTGTTTATAGCTTTGTATCATCGAATAAAATATGTAGAAGCAATCTATTTAAAAATTAAAATAGTATATTGAAATATACATCTCTGTATCGATATATATATTTTCATATCAAAATTTATTAATAATACTTTATTTTTTTTCTTATAGATTGTTGGGACATTCAGCTCTCATCCACCAGCTATTGGAAATGACATACAGGAGCAGGAGTATGATAAGGAGGAGCTTGCATGATTTATATATATATGTAATTTTGATACCTATAAAGTAGTAAAAATTTATAAAATTATATAATATATATATTTAATATAATATAATTAATTTTATATTTATGATTATGTTAAATAATTATTATTTTATTTATAATAGATTTTAAAAAATATTATTGCTTGTTAATATGATTAAAATAGATTTTAAAATATTTAATGATAAATTTTAAAAAATTAAAAACTATTAGCGACAGTAGTAGCGATAACTATGACATCGATAATAGTTTTTTAATATTTTAATTAACAAAATAAAGTTATTAGCAATGGTTTTCTGTTGCTAATATCATTGCTAATTACTATTATTAACAATGGTCATTTCATCGTCACTAATAATGATAATTAATGATGAGGATATTTTTATCAAATTTTTAGTGATGGTAAAATGACTAATAGTGATGGCATTTAGCCATCGTTAATAGTCTTTTTTTTTGTCGTATGCCAATGCCACTTTCGACGGGACACTTTTTGAAGCGAGATTGAAAAAGGTTGAAGGAGAGAGCTGCGCAAGGGAGTAGAAGCGGATGATAACATCCTTGATCCAGATAAGTTCTTTCTTCCTCTCTTTTCTTCTTCTTTTTTTTTTCGATGCTAACTTCTTACTTCCTAGATAAAAATAGGTCACTATGTCACAGTTGTTGGAAATTATATCCTAAAGCTAATCGTTTGATGATTATGCTAATTATAAATATATATGAACTTTTAAATAATAAAAATTATTTGATATTTTTTATCACAAGATTACATCTTCTAATGAACTCCTATAATGTGATGAAGTTCTTGGGACTACTTTGATCGATAAAGAAGGATTTATCGCATAGTCCTTAAATTTATTCACGATCAAATGATATGCTATTACTAGGATGATAATGATATCAAGTGTAGGTCGTTGTGTGCCATATGCGTTGGTTGTCCTCGTAACCAAATGGTATGGAGATACTGATATGGCATATAGATGAAATGTAGGAGTACATTGATACTGATGTGATCAACTATGGAGCACTCTACTGTTAAGGATAGCTTGCGAAGGGTATGGGAATAAGTGTCTTTCCGACCTGAGATCATCATAGTGACTTGCAAGCAACTCACTATACTTTGGTGTTAGACTAATTGATTTTCTAATTCAGTGATGAAAGGTTTTTGGGTACAGTCAAGTATTTATCAAGTTGGTATGCGGGTCAAGATGGGATTGACCCCTTCAAATTAGTAGGAGATATGCATTAGTGTATTTCAATTTAGCAAAATCTGTGCCTGGATAATTCATATGATGGATTTGAAAAAGATTAAAATATAATATGGATGACTTATCTAGGATTGACAGTTAAATTCTTGGTGGTCCTCGAGTATTAGGGTCAAAGGGATGAATTATACAGTAACAATACGCCAATAGGTACTTGAATGTTGCTTCACCTTCATTCGACCTATCCGGACATCGGGTCGTCATTGCTAGATGATTACATTGATTAGTTTAGCAAGGTATTTCTATGCTACCAACTTAGGATCGAACCTATGGGGTCACACTCGAAAGAAGTTTCTGACTGATCATGTGGCTGATCAACGATTGAGAATCATTCAAGGACTTAATCATCAATTCGATTAATGATTAACCTTATGCAAATATTGCAAAAAATTTATTCACCAAGTGTTAGTGAATTAATGGAGGATTAATTAGTAATTAGATTTTTGATTAGTTTAATTTGATTGAGCAAAGTGGATTAAATAAAATCTAATTGAATTGGATTCAATTAGGTTTGACCCGATTAAGTTATGAGATGATCTAATTGCTAAGAAAGAATTATCCCTAATTTGATCATAATTTTGGTTCAATCAATTTTTAATTTATTTAAAATTTGATTAAAAATTTATGAACCTAATTATATTAAGTTTTATATATTTTATTTGGGCTAAATCAGATGTGATTTGGTTTGGATTCAAATAAGAAAACTGAGAGTCCTTATTGGAATTGGACTCTTCTCCCTGTGCCAACCCAGATTGCATGCCATATATCTCCACACACAAAATTATTTTGTATAAGATTTTTTCACACCAAAGAATACTTTTCCTTATCTATCTCACATCAAAATTTGATTTGGTTTTGACAAAAGAAAAATTTTGAAATTGAATTTTAAAACATTCCTTGTCAGGAGAATCTGTTCTCATCCAGATCAACCTCTCCATACCAATAATTTTTTTTCTCCTTATATGTGCAACATTTTGAGAATATTTTTTTGTGGAAGATCAGTTTGAGAATTGACTTATCATAAAAAAATATGGAAAGGGGTGTTCCATATTTTTTTAGCATATTTTGGGATGTAAAATTATGAAGAGAGGTAGAATCCTGTAAGAGTCCAGGATCACTAGGACTCTTCACCCTACCTCCTTACATGCCTATAAAAGGGGTTTTTGTGATTTTTTTGTATGTGTAAGATACCAGAAGAGAGCTCTTCACGTGATAGAAGTTTGGAAATGGTTCATGGTGTGAAAAATAGAGAGGAGGGTCTTTTCTCTTGGTTTTTGCTTTATTTTTTGGAGGTAAATTTGATAAAATCTAAGTTTTATTCTCTAGGATTGATTGAATTTCACTATTTATGGTTTTCTTCCAATATAATGAATCTGATGATGATATAGCATCATCATATGTGTAAGAATCACCCTCTACAAGGTATGTAAAGAATTTTCTCCAAAATTCCTTCAATTCTATTTCTCTTACTTCTTTTTAATTCAATTTTAGTTTTAAGTTCTAGTTCTATAGATCTAAAAGAAGATGGTTCACATTCTAGGGATCTAAAAATTCTAGTCTTAAAAAAATATATCCTTAAAAAAAGAAGCATCTCTAGCTTCAAGGATTGAATTATAACTTATATCACTAATATCTAATTTAATCACTAAGAACCTATAAGCATTACTATTTTGGGCATAGCCTATAAAGATAGCATCTATAGTTTTAGATCCTAGCTTTCTCTTTTGGGTTCTGAAATATTTACCTGAGCTAGACACCCCCACACTTTGAGAATATTCAATTTAAGAGATCTGTCTTTCCAAAATTCATAAGAGATCTAACCATTATTCTTAATAGGGATCCTATTTGGGATGAAGCAAGAAGACATAAGATCTTCTCCCCATAAGTTCTCAGGAAGGCCTGTGCTAATCAACATAGCATTCATCATATCCAAGAGGGTATAGCTTTTATGCTCAGCCATATCGTTGGACTGTGGAGAGTAAGGAGTACTTCATGAATTATTCTATGTTCTTGACAGAATAGAAAAAAATCATTTAAAGTATACTCTCCTCCTCTATCAGTCCTAAGAATCTTATTTTTTTCTTGTTGATTTGCTACTTCACTCTTATAAATTTTGAATTTATTGAAGGTTTCATCCTTAGACTTAATTAGGTAATAATAACAATATCTAAAAAAATCATCTATAAAGGTTACTATGTTCTTATTGCCACCACAGGTTGTAATTTTGGTAGAGTCACATATATCATTATATATTAACTCCAAGATTGAAGAATTTCTTTCAACTGATTTAAATGGTTTTTTGGGTTGTTTAGATTTAGCACATATTTCATACTTAAATGTATCTAAGATTGATTTAAGAATTGGGTTTAGATCCATCATATGTTTGACTTTTCCTAAGTGTACATGACCCAATCTATCATGCCATAAATTTTGATTAGATTTATTCATAAAATAAACTTGATTCTTAACTTTATTAATAAAATAATTTTTTACATTCAATTTGAATAAGCCTTCACTTACATATCCTTTTCCTATGAAAGTATTATTTTTAGTTATTACAACTTTATTACAATCAAGGATAATTTTACATCCTCTCTGAACCAGCTGAGATCCACTAACTAGGTTCTTGCTGAAGTCTGGAACATACAATACATCCATCAGGGTAAGAACTTTTTTAGAAGTCATCTTTAAATTAATATCCTTGTCCCTTGAACTTGGCAGCTGTATTATTCCTAAGGATTACACCTCCTCTACTTGAGTCCTTAATAGTAGTGAACCACGAGCAGTCAAAATAAATGTGAACATTAGCTCCTGAATCCAACCACCAATCAAGGTTAGAGAAAGTAACATTAACTTTAGTGTTAGTAGGTTTGACTGGTATTGTTGGTTTGGTTCAACTCTAGGTTTTGATTTGGATTTGGTAAGAGTCAAGTTAGCTTGGGCACCTGAGACTCTGGTTTGCTGGGTTTTAAATCTATGTTGATCTTCTATTCTGATTGAATTTAGAAGTGGAGTTAGGATTAGCTCTTCTTGCTTATGGAGCTGACCTTTGACAAAGCTATCCCAAGAAGGAGGCATGTTATCAAGAAGGCTCGAGACCTTAAATTCTTCAGCGAGAATGGTTCCATTGGTTTGAAGCTTCCTAGGGTATTCTTGGAATTGGTGGAGTTGGTCATTTATAGGTTTGTCGTCTACCCTAACATATCTAAGAAATAATGTGATGTTGAACCGTTCAACCCCAGCATTATAAAGACCATATTCAGACTCTAGGTTATCCCATAATTCCTTTGCACTCTTTGTAGATGGATAAACATCATAAAGTGAATCAGAAAGGGCATTTAGA